>NC_062221.1:44337407-44640437 GCF_902686445.1 Sciurus carolinensis
TTATCCATTCATCAACTGAAGGGCATCTAGGTTGGTTCCACAATCTGGCTATGGTGAATTGAGCAGCAATGAACATTGATGTGGCTGTATCTCTGTAGTATGCTGATTTTAAGTCCTTTGGGTATAGGCCAAAGAGTGGGATAGCTGGGTCAAATGGTGTTTCCATTCCAAGCTTTCTGAGGAATCTCCATACTGCTTTCCAGAGTGGCTGCACTAATTTGCAACCCCACCAGCAATGTATGAGTGTTCCTTTTTCACCACATCCTCGCCAACACCTATTGTTGCTTGTGTTCTTGATAATCGCCATTCTAATTGGGGTGAGATGAAATCTTAGGGTAGTTTTGATTTGCATTTCTCTTATTACTAGAGATGTTGAACATTTTTTCATATATCTGTTGATTGCTTGTACATCTTCTTCTGTGAAGTGTCTGTTCATTTCCTTAGCCCATTTGTTGATTGGATTATTTGTATTCTTGGTGTAGAGTATTTTTGAGTTCTTTATATATTCTGGAAATTAGCGCTCTATCTGAAGTATGAGTGGCAAAGATATTTTCCCACTCTGTAGGCTCTCTCTTCACATTGCTGATAGCTTCCTTTGCTGAGAGAAAGCTTTTTAGTTTTAATCTATCCCAGTTGTTGATTCTTGCTTTTATTTCTTGTGCTATGGGAATCCTGTTAAGGAAGTCTGATCCTAAGCCAACAAGTTGAAGATTTGGACCTACTTTTTCTTCTATAAGATGCAGGGTCTCTAGTCTGATTCTGAGGTCCTTGATCCATTTTGAGTTGAGTTTTGTGTAGGGTGAGAGATAGGGGTTTTATTTCATTCTGTTGCATATGGTTTTCCAGTTTTCCCAGCACCATTTGTTGAAGAGGCTATCTTTTCTACATTGCATATTTTTGGAACCTTTGTCTAGTATGAGAAAATTGTATTTATTTGGGTTTGTGTCCATGTCCTCTATTCTGTACCATTGATCTACCTGTCTATTTTGGTACCAATACCATGCCGTTTTTGTTACTATTGCTTTGTAGTAGAGTTGAGGATCTGGTATTGCGATACCCCCTGCTTCGCTCTTGCTACTGAGGATTGCTTTAGCTATTCTAGGTTTTTTATTCTTCCAGATGAATTTCATAATTGCTTGCGCTATTTCTGCAAGGTACATCATTGGGATTTTAATTGGAATTGCATTGAATCTGTATAGCACTTTAGGTAGTATGGCCATTTTGACAATATTAATTCTGCCTATCCAGGAACATGGGAGATCTTTCCATCTTCTAAGGTTTTCTTTAATTTCTTTCTTTAGTGTTCTGTAGTTCTCATTGTAGAGGTCTTTCACCTCTTTTGTGAGATTGATTCCCAAGTATTTTATTTTTTTCGATGCTATTGTGAATGGGGTAGTTTTCCTAATTTCTCTTTCTGAAGATTCATCACTAAATAGTTAAAATCAGAGTCAAAATCAACGAAATTGAAACAAAAGAATCAATTGGAAAAATTAACAAAATAATTAGTTGGTTCTTTGAAAAAATAAACAAAATTGATAAACCTTAGCCACACTAACAAAGAGAAAGAGGGAGAAAACTCAAATTACTAAAATTCGGAATGAACAAGGAAACATCACAACAGACACGAGTGAAATACAAACCATAATTAGAAGCTATTTTGAAAATCTATACTCCAACAAAACAGAAAATCTCAAAGACATCAACAAATTTCTAGAGACATATGAATTACCTAAACTGAACGAGGAGGACATACACAATTTAAATAAATCAATTTCAAGCAATGAAATAGAAGAGGTCATCAAAAGCCTACCAACAAAGAAAAGTCCAGGACCAGATGGGTTCTCAGCCGAGTTCTACAAAACCTTTAAAGAAGAGCTCATTCCAATACTCCTCAAAGTATTCCATGAAATAGAAGAGGAGGGAACCCTCCCAAACTCGTACTATGAAGCCAATATCACCCTGATACCTAAACCAGACAGAGACACATCGAGGAAAGGAAATTTCAGACCAATATCTTTAATGAACATCGACGCAAAAATTCTCAACAAAATTTTTGCAAATCGCATACAAATATATATTAAAAAGATAGTGCACCACAATCAAGTGGGTTTTATCCCAGGGATGCAAGGTTGGTTGAACATTCGGAAATCAATAAAAGTGTTATTTTTAATGCAGAACAAGGATTTACATCCATCAGAGTTCAAATACAAAAGTAATAGCTTATCTATAGTCATGAAGCTATATTGGTCTTCAAGGTTTTAGCAGAGTAATACTTGATATTTTTGCGCTACCTTTCAAAGAGAATAAGTTTTTCCAATGTTATCAATGTACACTTATGAGATAGCAGATGGTAGGTGTCCTAGCAGATGCAGACTGGGCTTAATGTTTCAGAGTTCTATGTAAGGTCAGCATAAACAACAGGATCTATTCTGTTACCTAATGATGTAGAAATGCTTGGACAGGTGAAAATAAAGTTCTTGCTGAATTCTTGGTGACTTTGGATGAGTTATTAATCCTCTGAGAGCCTCCTTCCCTCATGGGTACAATGCAGATGCTTGTAACACCTCTTGGACAGAGTTTTGACATAAGAATTACATTGTAAATTGCCTAAGAGAATCCTGACACATTTCAGAACACATAATCTTCCTTCTCTCTCCTCTTCTTACTACCTTAAGACACTTCTTTATCATTTCAACTTTGGTTGCCTCAATCAAGCCTTGTTACTGTTTACCTCATTACCATATTTATTGTATTTTATAGTTTTATCCTTGAGTTGAAGTGCCTATTACAGTGTATCTGTTTCGATTGTATTATTTGCCTTGGTGAAAAATAGAGGTCAATGTCACTGTATAACAGCACAATGATAATGTATCACTCATAATTTAGGGGACATTTTAGCAGGCAAAGCTTTGGGGAACCACTGTAGATTTTTGCTAGTTTGAGCCTTGTCAATAAACAATTGATCTTTTAGAGTAAAGGGATTTGGAGGACTGAGTTGTATTTTTAAGAACTATAATGGTATGACAAGAGAGCTAGTTTGTGATAAAGGTTGAGGCTTTTTTTAAGTACTAAATGGACAACTTCAGAAAGTTATATGGGTAATTCAGATATTTATGTTATCACCACCATTCTTCCCCTTCATGGATAATATGTGATAACTATGAAGGATCATGATGGCATTTTCTGGATGCTGTGAAATGTAGTATTGGGTAAAATAATAAAATACTAAAATACTTTGAGCATGATTCATGTTAAGTCATTACTTTAGCAATAACTGGGTACCAGTACTGGTTAATCCTGATGCAGTTCCTAATATATAGTGATATGGGCATGTTATCCACATAGGAAGCCAATGCCTTCCTATCTGCTATGGTAAAACACTATACATTTATTCTGAAGGTAGTATCAGAGCATTAGGGTGTACATTAAGAGATGAGGCATTATAAAACAAAAAATTACTGTTTTTGAAATATTGATGATCTGATCTGTCAAAATCTCTTCTGCTGACCTTGATTTTTGCATTTATACTAAAATGCAAATTTTGCAGGAATAAATGGGAGTATTGAGCATGGTGCCAAGTATCTTACCTACATTTTTTCATTTAATTCTTAAAATAACCCTGTAAGTTCAATAGTATTATCCTATTTTGCACACAAGAAAACTAGAACATGGAGAGCGTGTCTTGGAAGTGTTACATGACTACGTTAACATCAGAATGAAATCTTTATCTGGCTACTTTTAAAAGCCATGTTTTTGTTTTTGTTTGATTTTTTAAATTACATGTGGTCATCTAATAATCATCAGTACCTTGAGATTCATGTTAGGGGCATGAAACTTTGTTTCATTTTATGAAGTAATAAGAAGTAGATGAAAAACACACAAAACCATAAAGTTTTTTCTCAGATTTCTCTAAAAGCTGAAAGAAAATATTAAGAATAGTCAGTAGCAGAATGATCATGTCTGAAATTTAGCTATTTCATATATGCCTTATTAGTCATCCTTTCAAGAATAATTATTGAACCCTTATTGTGTGCTATGCACTATGTATTAATGTTATTCTTCTACCCTTATGAATGAGGAAACTGCATGAAATTTAAATAACTCACCCAAGGAGAAAGCTAAAATTTGAGACAAACTTGAGGAATTCGATGTCTGTGCCCTTAATCACTATGCTGTGACTTGAAAGTCCTGTAGGAATCAAGCTCTATAGGAAAAAAAAAAAAGTATCAAATTAAATTTGAACTTCCTATTCAAAGCTATAGTAAAGTTTATTAAAGAAATACAGACTATTCTTTCAGAAATGAATGGTTGACTCTTTCTATATAAGAAACCAATACTGAGAATTAGAATAATTAATTAGGATACTTGTATATTAAGGATTGAAATGTATTTATCATTATAGTAACTTTTAAAACTTCTAGCAGAAAGCTCGTTCCTATATCAATTTTTCCAAGTTGAGGTGAGACAGTTTAGAGCATCTCAATTGGGATGAGACAGAGAATTAAAGACTTAAGAGAATATAATGGAGGCAAGGACTAGGCTTTCTGGACCCCAGGAATCTGTAACTGTAGTAATAGGGATAGAGACCTATTTTTATTGGTACAAAATTTTTAATATTTTTTTCACATTTTTGCATGATCAGATTATTCTGGATAACTACATTTCTTTGTTTCTAACTCAAATTATATCAATCAGCATGATAAAATTATTATTCCCATGCTGACAAGGAGTTTTATTGACAGCTATATGCTTTAAATTTGTGAAATACATTGATTATTAATGATAGTTATTAATCTTCAAGAATATAAAGTTCTATATGTGGGAACAGAGAAGCAACAAAAGGGAAGAAATTCTTGTTAAGTGTTTGGAAACTTATGGATGGAAATAGCTATGTGGATTTTTCTTAATATTTTTATCCTAACATTGATGAATATTAATAAAACATATTTTGTTTTTGGTTTCCCCAAACACTCCAAAGTAGTTGAGTCTGAAAATTGTAGAATTCTAGACTCATTTCACTGCATGTACATCTTTCAATTGGTCACCACTCACTTTCCAGAACTGATCATTTTAATGCATCTAGAAGTTCCTGGTAGCAGGTGTAAATGGAGAAATTTACTGGCACACCAAGCAAGCCAGAACAACTAATTCATCCAAATATCAAACCATAGGTAAATAAGGAGACAGTGGTTGTAAGTAAGGACAAGGTAACTCTACCTAATAGTTTTAACAAATTTTTATTCTGGATGGCTTATGATGCTGACTTAGTTATCATTTGCAGATGCCAGAAACCATGCTAGTTATTTTGTAAATATTAAATTTAATGTGAAAAAAAGTTTAAGATTTATGTACACATGACTTGCCCAAGATTTCATAACTTAGGGTTGAACTTAACTTTACCTGATCCCAAAGCCTGTAATCCCCTCTATTATGTCACTTTTAAATGCACTGTAGTAGAAGATGTAGTGATGGTTCCATAGCACACAACTAAGCAATAAAAAGGGATGAATTATTGAGACAACCAACAATTTGGATAAATCTCAAGGGATTGATGCTGAATGCAAATCCAATCTCAAAAGATTACCCTCCGTGTGATTTTATGAAATAACATTCATCCCCCACCCTACCTTTATTAATCCAATACGAGGCATTGAACCCAGGGGCATTTTACTACTGAGTTAATTTCCTATTCCTTTTTATTTGTCATTTTGAGACAATCTAACTAAGTTAACTAGGCTGAGCTTGACTTTGCAATCTTTCTGCTTCAGCCTCCCAAGTACCTGGGATTACAGGCATGAGCCACTCTGCCTGGCTATGTAACATTTTTGAAGTGACAAAATAGAGAAATGAAAAATAGACTAATGGTTGCTAGGGGTGATGGGTGAGTGTGGGGGTTGGGAAAAAGTACAGTGGATGTAGTTAAGAAGAGCCACACAAGGGATTTTTATTAGCCATGGAACTGTTTTGCATAATTGCCTTAAGTGATGGATACATACACAGGAGTACAAGCAAAACTGGAGTAATCTGAATAATGTTAGGGGATTGTATTTTTGTTCATATCCTGGTTGTGATATTGTATTATAGTTTTGCAAGATGTTGTTATTGGAGGAAACTGAGTGAAGAGTGCAAAAGAGTCTGTAATATACCAAGAACTGCCTTTGAATATGCAAATATATCAAAATAGAAAGTTCAGTAGTAATAATTATTCATAGCAAAAAGAACCTGAAAAGGGTAACTTTCAGAGAAATTTGGGGCCTGTTAATCTACCCTGCTTTCTTAACAAACAGAGAGCTGAGATACTGATGTCCTTGAGAGATTACTGTAGACTCTTAGTAGACCAGCTGCAGATCACTAAGAAGAGAGGTTAATGAGTCCAGATGTAAAAGAAGAAATAAACCCTGGCAGTGGGACCAGCGCATATTCTACATGAAGAATTTTAGCTAGTCCTCCCTTCTTAGGTCCTGACAGTAGCCATTCAGCTCCCTGTAATTGCTAAAATATAAAACTAGTAACCCACTTAATAGATAGGTAAAAGTTCTAAAAACATGTTTTGTAAAAGAAAAAGTACAAATAGCCAAAAATATGTGAAAAATGTTCAACATCCTTAGCAATCAGGGAGAAGAAAATCAAAACTACACTGAGAATACATCTGACCTCAGTCAGAATGACAATTATCAAGAAGCAAATAACAGTGATTTCTGTTGAGGATATGAAGGAACTCAGCACTCTACAGAGATACATGCATATCAATGTTTATAAGCCTCACAATTCTCAAGAGCCAAGTTATGGAACCTGCCTAGGTGCCTATCAAGAGACAAATGAATGAAGAAAATGTGGTATATATACACAATGAAGTTCTACGGAGACATAAAGAAAAGTGAAATTATGTCACTTGCTGGCAAATAGATGGAACTGGGGATCATCATGCTGAGCAAAATAAACCAGACTCAGAAAGTGAAGGGTTGAATGTTTTCTCTCATATATGAAAGCTAGAGAGAAAAGAGGAATAGTGAAAGAGGGATCTCATAAAAATAATAGGGAGAACAGTAAAGTAGAAGCAAAGGACCAAGGATAAGGGAAGAAGGGAAGAACTGAGGAATAAAGTTGATCAGATTATGTCATGTGCATGTATGAATGCATTCCAAGTTTATATATAACTATAATACACCAATTAAAATAAATAAATGAATAAAGAAGGAAGAACAATAGAGTAGAGGAAGGGGATGAGGGGAGGGGAGGAAAGGGGATAGTACTAGGGATCAAGATGGAGAGATCTATGTTGTATGTATTTATGAATATGAATGCATATTATGTATAACTAACATGCAATAAAAAAGAAAAATATACAGAATATACATGCTGCATTTTTCAGATAATATGAAGTTTGTATGATTGATAAAGGGAATATGGTAAATGAATTTTGTGTACCTTTGTTGTGCTTTTCATATAAATTCACAAATGGATGATATATACATTTCAAATAAGATTTTAAAACTGTGAACATTTAGTACATACTGGAAATATTAAGTAAATATCTTATTTAGTCTTACAAATGCCTAAACTTTCACTGCATAACTCAACATACCCCAAACAACACAATTTTCATGTTTTCTTCAAATTATTTGTCCACATATTTCTCTTCGGAGTAGACATTCAGTCCTAGAATTGTGGAACAATTTCATTGGCGTCTCTGCTTCTTTTGACCACTGTTCTGTTATTCCAGTCATCAATGTCCAGCCTAATGCCATGCAAATATTAGATGCTTAATTAATGTTTGTTGATTTAATTTTAAAGTGACTGGTGGGAAGTGGGGATTTGATATTGTGGTGTGTATGTTTCCAGGCACATGAAACTTCCAGGGGAGACAACAAAGTCTGAAGTGAAGGACTCCTCTCCCTCCTCCCAAAGTCAAAAAGAAGCAAAGGACTTGAGACCCTGGGGAAGATTATTTGTGTAGTCCTCAGATAAGGGCTTTGTTGAACAAGCTGGAGAGATTCTGGCAACGGTAGAGTGACAGCTGGCTGCCGTCTGACCAGAAAAGTGATCTGGAGATGAAAAGCCACACCTAGGAAGACTAACTGGAAGCCAATTACATGTAGTGTTATTTCTTTCCAGACCTACTTGGAACTGGATGCTAGAACATCCTTCCGATGTATAGGCTAGTCGAGAAAAATGTACACATCGTAGGCCATTCTTGCATGTGACTCCATGCCTCTCATTTATACTTCTTTCATCTGCTTGGGTTTTATTTGCCTGAATTTAGTAATAACTTATCACTTAAAATCTTCAAGCCATCAATACATTATTGAGAAAAGAAATTGAATTATTAATTCTTTAGCAATTTTTAGGATGAGGATACTTATAGATAGAGAGAAATTATGTTTTTGTAAGATCACTACATACATTTGAAAACTTCAAAATTGATCTATGAAGTTTACACATTTGAAATTTGCATTAAATTATTTTAAACATAGGTAGATAGTTAGCTCCATGTAAGAAAAGAACTATGATCAATAAGCTATGTACAGTGAATCAGGTATTATTTGTTATAGATACACAAAATTTCCAGAACAATCCTCTCAGCATTCTGTATTCATATTCACATTTGATAGGCATAGAAATTAAACCTTGAAAACATTGAGTATAAAAATAAAGTACTGGATATGGGATTATATTTGCAAGCTGACAGCAGAGTCCTACTTATTCTGAGACACCAAGTAACTATTTTTAGTTGGAAAAAAAAAAAGACCTAGTGTCATATAATTTAATTTTCTGTTATCTACTGTTTCTGGTGCAATTTTCTTTCTGTCTTTCCAGATCTTTAGGGGGAGAGTATATGTGTAATTTCCTCAGTTTGTCCTTATCTTTCTCTTAGTGGAAGCACTTATGGTATCAGGTGTTGAAACAGTTATGAATTGAAATATGATCCATCTAGTCAACCTCAGTGCCCACAGGTCTTTAACGTGACAAGGGCAGTTATTCTCACAGGGTTTCAGATGTAGTCATTCAAAAAACATGTATTATATGCTTGCTGTTTATCAGGACTTGTTCTGTGGACTGGGAAAACTATGAACTGGCTCGTTTTTTAAAGAAATGCAAACTGGTAATGGGGATATATAAGAAATGATTAACACATCAAGATCAAGCATAAACAGGGACAGGGAAAAAAGAGTCCTTGGCTGTGCAAAGAAGGGAGAACTTAACTTTGGCTGGTTGGTTGAAGCTGTAGGAAAACTAGAGCAGGTTTCACAAAGGAGCTGATTCCTGACCTATCTGTGGAAGGAGTAGTAGGACAGAAACTAACGTTCATTCTGAACAGAAGAACCCGTGTCATGGGAGTTGTGAGAGTACTACAAATAGTTCATTGTTACTATAGTGACTATAAAGATGTTAAAGAAGTGGCTAAAGACCAGGTTTAGAAAGGTACACTGGAGTCGGATTTTTAAAGGAATTTGTAGACTAGCCAAAGTATTAAACTTTATTCTCATGGTAAAGAAACTACTCATGAGCTCAATTTTTATTGGAAGAGTGATATGGTCAGAGATAAATATCAAAATGGAACCACTGACAACATGGATAATAGATTTGCAAAGAGCTGAAAGCAGAATACTCAACAGGGGCCACAGACATAATCTAGTTGAGAAATGGAGGGGGCTTCAACCAAGGCAGCAATGGTGGGGATTAAAAAGAGAAAGGAGTTTAAGAGTCTGTAATAACTGGATGTTTCCATCAACAGTGATAAAAGAGTAAAAAGATCTGGGTTTAATTGGGAATTAAATGAGTTTGGTTTTGGTATGTTTTGAGGATACTCAGGAAACCACTGGTTAGAATCAGTCCGTCATTAGGAAGATTTCTATTCCACTGTTATGAATCCCAGATGCAAAAGTACATATATACAGGTAGATTTTAGAAATGATCTAGCATTTTTTTTCAGTGCTGGGGATCAAACCCAGGGCCTTGTGTTTGGAAGGCAAGCACTCTATCCACTGAGCTATCTCCTAAGACCCTAGCATTTTTGATAAGAGAAAAATGTGGTTCCCCAGGGTGAGTGAAAAAGGAAGAAGACATGGGTGGGAATCATCGCTCAGTGATAGAGCACTTGTCTCACCAGTACTCGACTCAGAGTTCATTCCCTATCACTGAAAATAATGATGATGATGATGATAATGATAATAATAATAATAATAATAATATGAATTAACACAAATAAAAAAATGACAATAGGAAAAAAAGGATAAATTAGTAAAAATTCACAGTTCAAGAAATTAGAGACTCTAAGATTTCAAAAAAAGAAAGAAATGAAGGAACTAAAACTAGTGTAATGATTATACAAGAAGAATTTTTTCTGAGTCATATGATATTCTACAGATTAGAGTTATATGATTAGGTAGCTGAAATGATTTGGGGATAAAAGTTATTATAAGAGAGGAGATTTTTAAAAAACCTGAGAAGCTAAGAAATTGAATATATTATCTGTATGCATTGCAGTTCCTCAATATTATTACATGAGTTTGGATGGAGAGGGAGACTGTAAACCAAGAACTAATTGTTTCTATGAATGTAGAATGAACTGGAGGTCAGAGGAAGAAATAATTAAAGGAAGGAGCAGAAGAGCAGAGGGTAGTGTATTAAATTAGATTGGTCTCAGGGAGGGAAGACTTATCTAAGCATAAAGTCATTATATTCTTTAAGTTAAAGTCAGAAGCCAGGAAAATGCATGGTGTATTCTCTAGATTTTAGTAATTGTTATGCCATGAAAACCCAGCTGTATGTGTACCATGACTACATACTGGTCATGGATGAATGAAACATAGAAACCAGCTCTCCATCTGAATTATAAGGCAGCTTTATTATGGGGGTTCTTTGGAAAGTACAGGCTGAGGAAATGATTGTGATTGGGAGAAGAAATCAAGGAATGTCCTACAAAAATGAAAAAATACTTGCAAGTTGTGTAAGATTTTGGCTGGAGGAGAGGGGTAGCACATTTTTGAATAGCAAATATTTTGAGGCTACAGTGAACAGAAAAGGAGGGTAGAAAGACTGTATCTTTTAGGAAAAGTGAGGCTTAAAGGTTTGTTTTTGTTTTTTGCATATTTGTTTTTTAGGGGGGGTCTTTCTGTGTGTGTGCGGTGATGGCGACTGAACTAGGGCCTCATTCATGAGAAGCACACACTCTACCTCTGTGTTACACTCCCACCCTGCTTGAGCTTTTGTTGCTGTTATTATTATTTTTTTTTGTTATGTTTCCTTAGCAGGGTAATATATTTGAGATAGTGGTGCAGACAATGGAGTGGAAGATGTTTTAGTTAGAATTTATGAAGCATTCAATAAACAATGCTGAGTTTGTACTAATTTATGTTAATATTCTTCCATTTACTTAGGAATTTCTCTTATGTATTGTGTCTTTTTAGATTAAGTAATTTGTATATAGGTAACAGTATTAATGTGAAAAGGGAGATATCATTTTAGGGATGATCAGAAATATATATTTAATATAAATCACTACTCTTGCCATTCTAGGAAGTCCTAAAGTAAAAACAAAGATTAAAAGGCAATAACGCACTCTTTAGATTAATTTTAAACATAGTAATCAGTTTTTAGAAAAATGTTCTCTGTTTTTTGAAGATAGTAATATTTTTAATTCTAAAAAAATACCCTCTAATTTCCATTCTTTGAGTGTCAAACAACAAGATGGATCAAAGTCACAATCCTTGTGTTTGCTCAGTAACACCATTTAATGACAGTGATAATATTCCAGCACACCTTTGAAATTCGTTAATGGCAAGTAATTGGAAGAGAGCAAATTAGTTGACAATCAAGTCAGACCTTCATCACTAGAGGGCATGCATGGAAATGGAAGAAGCTTTGGTATCTGGCGAAAATACTTCCTTTATTTCAGTTCTTGGTCCAGAAATTCTTTGGCATTTGACCTGAAGCTATATATACTATGTACTATATATGTATAGGTCTTATATACTATGTAGTATATACTATAGTATAATAGACAATATGTAATATAAAATATACATATATATACATAAAAATATATATCTATATATATAATCAGATTAAAGAATGTTTTAGACCAAGAACTGAAGCAAATGCATGCTTTCCAGTTCCAATTTAATCCATTTGAAGACTTGGACTTGCAATCTGAGACATGGGAAACTGTGTTAGAATTTCTTTTTCTTCAAGCTACATATAAAAAAAGAAAAATTAATCTTAAAGGTTACCCATTTGCTTTATATTAAAACTATATTTTTCAAGAAGATAATGTTTACCAGTAGGAATTTTACGTACATGATTTTATTCGAAATTTGTTAGACTACCAATGTGTGCTGACAGAATTAACTATAGACTTCATACATTATGTTCAGTTTACTTTCATAAGATATGCAAAATTTTCTGTCCTGTGATATGAGATAAGCAGAAGTTGTTTTATATGCTGAACAGCATATTTTAATATGGTAAGGAAATGGAAGTGTGAAATGTTTGCTCCAAGGTAAGGTAACAAAATGACTTCATGGTCAGTGTTTGGATATGAAAGAGGAATATAAAAAGATTGATGTTTTGATGGATAATAATTGACTCTTAGCTGTTCTCACTTCTCTAAAGGCAAGGATGAATCTGCACTGATGCTTCCTTGCTGTCATTCTAAATAATATATTTCTGCAGCTCAAGCTGTTATCAGTAATTGTAAGTAGGTATTTTTGTGACAGTCAGTCCTCTGGATCCTGCATGATGAATCTGTACTTGGCCTCTCCAACTCCATGGCTGATGTGCTTGAGGTGTGCATCTGATTCATCTGTGCAGTCCCTGCTTCTCAGGATGAAACATGAACCTTGTTTCTGGCAATGTTTTTTGGGGGGGTTCTTGAGTAAGGAATATTTTAGTGCTCTGATTAAGTGCTTAGACTTTAGACTCAGGTTGCCAGCAATGACTTACTAGGTGTATGACTGGGCAAGTTACTAAAGTTCTCTAAATCAGATTCTTCCTCTGAGAATCAGAATAAAGACAGACAGTTACCCAACTTACAGGGACACTGTCAAATTGAACATGTATGCATGTGATGCCCTAAATATTGTGCTTGTAAGTGCTGAATAAATGCTTGTTATTGTATGTATTTTGATGATTTGAGAAGCCATATAAATACCCTAGTCAACTTCCTTATTTTTAAAACACTTGAATGCAGTGTCTGTAAAGTATTCTGAGATTTAGATTATTGAAAGAAGTAGGGGAAATACACACACACAAACACACACACATTTCTTCAAACAGTGGTTGACATACTGATTCAAGAAATTATCATTATTGCTATTATTAATATTATGTTGAAATTTTTCACAAAATTTTTCTGCCCAAGAATAACAATAGAGCAATAATTGTTCTACATAAGCCATGATTTTCCATACCTAAAAACTTAAGTCTTTTAAATAGCTGCCTAAGGTATCAATGAATTATGTACTAGAAAATCAAAGATGTTGAAACCTGAGGTTCATATCAAATTTAGATATCTCTTTAGTTGAAGAAAACCACCAAAGCTATTATAATTTAAGAAGTTTACTTCAGCATGAAAGAATATTTAGAGATTTTATTAAATTGTCATCCTTTATAAGTTGCTGTTCTTGCAATAGTTGACAGAGATTAAAGCTGTGCTTTTTATTATGGGACATTGTGTATACAGCATGAATTTTGTGGTTAGTTTTACAAAAATAAATTTAAATATTGCTTCCTTCCATTTAGTATTAATATGCAGCTGGCATATATTTATAAATGATGTATAAGTAGCTATTTTTGCTCCTTTTAAAATACAGAGATTTCATTTGATTTGCTTTTCTTTCATTTTTATCCCCTGTGTTCTCCGTGGAAGAAGCTCTCTTTTCCTGTACATTTCAAGTCCTCCTTCCATCGCCCCTCCCCAGGCCCTCATATTTGAATACCACCTCCTGCACTGCATGTTGAAATCATCACGTTTAGTGAGTGCTGTTCTTATCTTTCTGGGAAATAGAGTTGAAATTTCTCCAGATCCCACTAAGCTCTCCATAGCCTGTCACTATTGGAGATGTGGAATTGACTCCAAATTGGGGGATATCCAAGTGACAGAACAGTAACCGTTGCTGGGATGTGTAAATTATAGAAAAGACTGGATTTGATACCTTAGAGGTTGTAACTCAAAACATGATTTACCTACTCTCTTTCTCTCACTCCTTATTTTCATAATAATCACAAAGCTTTATTTAATTTCAACTTAATCACTTGGCATGGACAAATCATTTACTCTTACTTAACCTCAGATCCCACCCACACAATTAAAACTCAAGTGCTCTCTTTGTTGGACTGATGTAATCAAATAAGATAATGTACACAGAGGCATAAGATGAGCTGTAACATTGGGAAAGGTGTCCAAGTAGTATAAGCTGCACTTTGCATGTGCTTTCAAACTCTAAGAGATGCATGTTAATCACCCTTTTGCAGATGAAGACAGAGAGGTAAGGATAAATTTAATTCAGATCCACCTGATTCCAAAGTTAATGTTTTTCTAAAAAATGTCTAATTAGAATATGCAAATATAAGATGGTATTATTAATTATATTTATTAAAAGTATACCTTATTTTACTCAGTGTTTTGAAATTCAAACTTGCTGAAACAAAATAATTTGGAATGATCGTTAACTTGTCAAAAGAATTCTTTGCTTTTGCAGATAAAATAATGTCATCTTATTAGAATGTCTTATTTTCTAGTGTAATCAACATATAATTTGATTTTTAAAGAATTCAACTTTCTAGGAACATGTGTCTTAGGTGCACCCCTACAGTGCTTTTTTACCTTGAGCAAATAGATGAGAGAAATAGATAAAGCATATTGGACAAAAATGAATGTGAAAGTTAAAAGTCAGAACTTACATAGTATGCTTTTCATGTCTTCAAAACAGTGAAAGTCTGAAGTGTATGCGAGTAATAGATGCAAAAGATGTTTATTGCTTTAATTTACTCACAGGCCATTAGCTTTCTACACATTTTGGCTTTGAAGAACTCCACCAAAGAAAAATGTCCTGTGATGTCCAAAAACCTCAATTTTTAAAATGTGCTGGAGTGGTCCCGCTAGATACTTGAGTTCATGTGATGTCTAATTGAGAGCATATTGGAAGTGTCAGTCACTAAATCAGTTTACTATTTGCTTCTTTGTTGATTTTAAAATTACATTTTGAGAATTTACATAAAATGTATCATGGCTAGAATTTGAAAGTTGTACATTATTTTAATCAATCACATATTCATCTTCATTTAACATTTTCTGGGCCCCACCAATTAAAATCGTAACTAACCTATTTTTTGAAACTTAACAGATGAATAAAAGAATGTTATTCCAAAAGTCTTTAAAGGTAAATAATCCTTGTCCTACATTTTATGAGTCAGAAGTTATTGTTTTTAATAAAGTTCTTTTGTGTTATAGATAATATATTATTTCATACTGATAGAAGTTAATTTGTGCCATCTTAATCCTCTCTGCCCCCGCATAGCAGCAGATGAGTCTTACTATGAGGTTAGCCCTCATTACTAGACTATCTAACTGCCTTTCTCTTTAATAATAGAAACTCATTTAATAATGTATGGTTTATGTTACATTAAAGATAATCACAGGATATCAAGTAGTGGCTTAAGTTGAAAATCAATTTAAATAAGTTGTTCCCAGTATTACAATAGACACAAAATGAAGTTTATTGGCAATTGCTAGTTATAAGACGAAAATCATTAAGAGTCCTGTGGACATGAAAAGAACATATTTGAGTAATTTTTTATGTGTGATTAAGACATGTCCCCAGGTTTGATGAGCTATGTGGGTTGAGGTTTCTAATATCTTTTGAAAATTAAATGCTAAACATTTTAAATGCATCAATAATTGGAAGTGTCCTAAACAACATTCCTACCCAAACAATATTGCTGGGTGATTTTTGAAGCCTTAAGTTAGTAGTTATCACTGTCATTTCAACTCCTGAATGGAGCATATACTACCAGGGGTCATGAAACCTGAAGAAAAGAGGACATTAAGGTTCAATAATAAGAGATAAGCTTGAAGTGAGTGATTCAAGATAGTGGGTTCTAAGTTGATAGGGCAGGGAGATAACTGTGTCAAGTAAAGACTTAATTCCAGGAATTTAGTAAGTCAATCTTAATGTACCAGGATTGGGTGCCTTCATTGACTTGGAAGCTGAGACGGGGCTTTGCTATGTCAAATGATTAAGTTGGGAGGGTTATGTGAGCAAACACAGGTCATTTACTATTCCTCCACCCTAGATGTTGTTATATTAAAATAAAATTAACACTTTTCTCACTGGGTTGAGAAGATCAAAACCTGAACTCCTGAAGTGGGAGTGGTGAGGGTTCGAACTGAGAAGAGAAGAAAGAAAAGCATGGCAGAGTCCAGTGACCACAGAATGTACTCACTCCTGGAGGATGAACCCCTAATGATGAGTGCATTCTTTCCAAACTTCAAGCCATTTTATAAGGAAATACTTTGAGTTAAAACCCAGTTCCAGAGCTTGTTCTGTTGGTCACAGTACACAACTGATTTTTCATAACATCACTCTGGAGTAATATTAAGATAATGATGGAACTGGAGAAATTTTAACTTGAATTGCTAAATTCAGTGTTCTCTTAATATTGAACTAAGGTGAAGAAGCAAACAGATTGATGGTTTAGTATTTGGCCAAAAACAAAACAAAATGAAAAACATCCAAAAAAAAAAAAAAAAAAAAAAACCCAAAATTAAAAAACCACAAAGCCTAAATGAAATAACACCAAGTATAGGAAAATATCTTTTATTTCTTCTCCTTTTTTAATTTTCAAAAATGAAGTTTTATTTTCATTTTATTGCACTTCTCTTCAAAACAGAATTACTGTATCAAAGTTTGGGAATCTGGGGAATGAATCTAACAGGATGGAAATAAGGGAAATGACAGATTCTTGGGGATTTAATCACAGTACTCTTTGGGGATTTCTAAGGATGATTAATTTTTGTTTTCATTATGATGCAAATATTTCTATCTTCTAATCATAAGTATGTTGTTTCTTATCCATGCTTCTCTTAGTCATATAAAGATTGGTAACCCCTGCTCCAGTATCCTGTATGTAAATAAGACTCTGGAAAATCCCTATTACCTCTGAATTGTGTGGTATGATGGGTGTGTTGGGGGGAGTGGTAATTGTAGGCAGAAAAAATGTGAGAACTGGGCCATGAGTATGTAAAATTTTTCAGGTTTTAACTTTATCTTAATAATACCCCAGAGTTATGTTATGACATGCTGGATTCTCGTGAGTTTGTAAAGAAACTCTGAATAGAATCCATGCTTAGGCTATTTTCTTCAGATTTTGGACTTAATCATATGTTTGTAGAACCATGATGGATTGAATCCCTTGGAACAGTGGTTTTCAATATAATAGACCCAATGACTCTTTTGTATAAAATCTTTTATAATGCACTTTTTCTAAAATAGAAGTTAATGGAAGATATTCTCTACCCACACGTGTGATTTTTAAAAGTCATTTATAAAGTATATTCTTTATTATGTAAATGCATGGGTATGGCTTCACTAGAAGATACATGATGAAGTAAGTAGTCAGATACTTATTTCTATTCATAGAATCAGGGAGAAAGAATAACTAACATTCAAACCGATATAAATGTGGTTTGTTCAGGCTTAAATGCCAGGAGTAGTTCCGCTGTTGGTCACCTGATTTTCTTAAATGGTGACTGACTCTTGATATATCAAATTCTGAAAAACAAAACAAAAACTTACTTGGATTTAAAAAATAGTGGAATTTGGAAAGAATTTGTATTTATATTAAATAGTGACAAAAATACAATGTTTAAACATTTATAAGTAAAAAAGAGTTGGGCCATACACTCAAATAATTTAAAACAGTTTTATCATACACACATAGTATGTATGTATATGTGTGGATGTACATATCTTTATCTATATATAGAGATATATCTATGTCTCCAGAAATATATTTGAAAGATGCATGAGATATAGAATAATTCTTTCTATAAGATTATTCCTTGAGGGGTTGGGTTGTGACACAGTGGTAGAGTACTCACCCAGCACCTATGAGGCACTGGGTTCAATCCTCAGCATCACATAAAAATAAAAAAATAAAAGTATTCTGTCCATCCACAACTAAAAATTATTTTTAAAATGTTTAAAAAAGAATTATTCCTTGAATGCAAAACACCTAACAAGTAATATCCAACAATCAATGAAGGAGTCTCCCATATTAAAATGCAAATAAATTAATTAATTTAATTAATTACCATGGTTTAAGTTACAGCCTCTGGAGGTGAGACTTGCTGTAATCTAGTGTACAAGGTTTTAAAATCTTGATTAAATTTTTAGAAAAATTAGTTACCTAAAAAAGCTCTAAAATCATATACAATGTTGTTAAGAAGACATGCTAACATTCAATATGCCTGATAATACAAGCATTCCATACTATATAGAGAGAAATATATGCATCTAATTGAGTTATAGACCTAGAGTAGACTAAATCTGAGAGAGACTGCTGCACATGTGACTTGACTTGTCAAAGCCCATTTCTTGAAATATTAAATGATATGATGTGTTTTTCCTTCTTGTGGTCCCATCGCACAGTATATGTGAAGCTGTTTTGTAAACTGCAAAGCCAATTATGAATGTTATCGGTGCTATTATAGATATTTCTTTAAATACCGACACAGGATTTGTTAATGTCTCCTGAGAAGGAATGGAATCCTTTCATTTCATCTGCTCTCCTGGGGTACTAATTTAAGTAGGTTTAAACAAAGTTAATGATTCAGTAGGCTTTGAGTTTTTGCCTCAAAAAATGATGCTGTTTTCTTAGGACTTTGTATTCCTTTCAGTTCTGTGTGACTGGGCAGTAGAGAGTGACTGGAAGGCCATTCACATTTCCTTTTAATCAGAGCACTACACAGGAATCAAAGAATCATAGTGGTTTAGAGAGTTCTTTAATTCTCTCAGTCATTAAAATAAAACTGTTTATCAAATTCTAAACATATGCCAGACACCACGCTATTAAAAATATCATGGGAGACTCACATGGTCTAACTCTTAAGTGAGTTTGTAGAAAAGCTAAGTTTTCAAGATTAGGTAAAATATGACAAAATACAGTCCTTCCATTCACCAAAGTTATTCTTCAAAATCTCATGCATGAAGTGGCTAATTTCTGAACTACCCTGCTCCTATTGACCTATTTGTCTCTAAAATGGTGTCAGGGAATATTTTAGACTGCAGCGAAAATTTGAATTTCTTTTTTTCAGCATCAAACTTCCACATTTGATCTCTGGACCTTCCATTTGGGGGTAATTTTGGAGAGATTATTTTTGACTGATATCTGTAGCTAAAATGATTTGTGTTCTGCTTAGATTCAATCCTGTTCTGCTCTGACGGACGGCCTTGGCTCCATGAAAGTAAGACCCTAGTTCTGTCCTGAGTCACATTCAGCTACTGCTTTGAGTTCCTCTAGATGACCCTGTGGACTGCACCACAGGCAGGCCTCAGGTTCTCACTTCAACTTCCTTGCCCTTTGCCTTTGTACTTGCAGCATGGAAAAACCAGACCCAGGTACCTTGCTAACTCCCTCTGTTTCTGGGAGTATGAGATTGAGTTGTCACAAGACAGTGTGGATTATCCTATAAGGAGGTTTCCTCCAGACATTGTGTAGACTGGAGTAATGGGGAGTCGGCCCCAGTCTGTTTGTAACTTTACTCCTACTTCTCTGATCCCACTCCCTATCTCTTGGGAAAATCTGTAAAAATCAGGTTATACTCCCTACCCCAGAATGGACAGTAAGCTTTCCTTTCCTTTCCCAGTCTCCTCTGGGTTGGAAATAGATAAGTGACATTTGACCCACAGCTTTTCCCTAGTTGCACTTCCAAATCTGACCCTCATTACCTTAATTTTTGGAAGAGTCAAAGGAATTTTGACAATATTTCTCATGTTGATGGTCTGGTTTGCAAGGTTTATATGTGCTGCAAAATCAAATTTTGACTATCAAAAGCTGAATTTAGTCGATATTTTCTTGTTTGCATTCTGTCTGTAACAAACTCTAATCCTCCCACTCTACTTTGCTCCATCCAATTAAGTACCTTGGGTAAACTACAATAAAAATCTTTTTCTCAGAGTTTTAAACTAGAGCAGCACTTTAATAAATTTCAAAACATATGCCTCAGTAAACTAGACATTAAGGAAACAATAGTAGAGAAGATAAACATGATCCCTAACCTACTTGGGGCCCACATTCTACTTGTAGAGAATGATCATAAGTAGGTATGAATAGAATAAATGGCAATATTGTCATGAAAGAATGTAAGATACCAAAGTAGCAAATACTGGGAAGTTTTTAAGGGATTGAGTGGTTCTGGTCTTTTGTTTATATTTGAAGAAACTGAGACTTAGAACTTTACAAGTATTAATCATTTAGTTACTAGCCATCAGAAGTAAAGGCAGAGTTCCAAAATTCCTCTGAGTGAATCCATTTTATAGATTATACTTTTATAAAATGAAATGAAATAGGTGTTCTGTTGTGGATCCAGGTTAGAGTTCCTTGTATTAAATAATATCCTATAACCCTGCACTAACCAAACTGGGATGCTCACTATCCCATGAATTACATCTTTCATATCTTTGAATTACATCTTCCATACCTTTGTGTTTTCTGTTTCTCATTTTCTTCTAGGCATAATTTTTTTCATGCTTAAACATATCCTAATTTATAAATCCAATCCTAATGATCACATCCAGAAATAGACTGTTATTAGCATTTAAAATTACTTTCTATGGCATTTTTCACATACCACCTGAATTCCTGTTTGGTTTCCAGCTGAGTTGAAAATAATATAAATTATGTATATTAATATATATTATCTGGACTATATATATGATATATAATATATATGCATATATGTGTTTATGTATATATACACATATACATATATATATATATGTAACTATATATATATATACACACATACATATATATATGCTTTACTTACTGTTACCATCAAATATTTGGTGAATAAATAAATGAAGCATAGGACAAAAGTTCAGGATTCTATATTCCATAGAAACTCATAGTATGTGAATGGTTCTAGGACCTCATAATCTCTCTTAGTCCATGAAGAACATAGTTTCTGCTTTTGTTTTTAGCAGCATTGAATACATGTGAGAATAAAAGCACAAGGAAGCATAGATTTTTAAAAAATGATTAAAAGCCACAAGAAACATGGATCATGACTAATTATGCTTTTTGTATGGGGAAACAAGAGCCTACCGTGGTTAGTGAAGGGAGCCAAAGGCAGAAAGATTTGAGTGTAAACTATTTTTGAAGTAAAGGCTGAACAGGTTGTGGTGCCTCAGGGAAAGCGCCTTAGGAGAAGCTGTAAAAATTGCGGAAGTTGTGGAAGAATGAATGCAAGTTCTGTGTGGAGTATACTAAGATGATGTGCCTGACTGAAGTGGTAGCTGGGGAGTCTAGGGGCTGAGGGAGTGGAAGCTTTGAAGCCTGTGATTAGGAGTCTTAATTATTTGAGCGATAATTGGAATCCATTGTTGGCTTCTGAGAAGGGGAACTTGAAATAACATTTAGGGAATAATACTCCTACTCCTGTCCTTTGCTCATGCTGTTTTCCCATCTGGGAGATTTCTTTTCCTTTCCTTCCAACCTCCCTTTAGTCCATTCCTTTAAGACTTAATTCATGTCTCTCCATCTCTGATGCTTGTCTGATCCAGTCAGTGCCTGAGCTTGCCATCTCCCTGTCTCTCTCTCTCTCGCATTCCGCATCCTCTGTTTTAATTGCCTAAACTACAAAATTTGTACCTTTTTAGTTCTCTCTTCTTAATTTTGAATTAATGCTTTTTATTTTTAAAAAAGTGTCTTGATCAGTACTGCAGAGGTTTTGGTTTATATCATATGGAATATGTGGTATTTATATCCAGGAGTAATATAATATGTTCTTTTTAACTCCATCTAGCTTGTTTTGGGATCTTCTAAGAAAGCAAGACTCATGGTTTTCATCACATTTTTGGTCCTTGGTGGTATTGTCTAACTTGATCATGTACTTGGTTCTGAATGATGTTGGTTTGTTCCCAAAACAAAACGAAATTAAACAACAAGGAGAAATATTTCTTACAACTGAAATTCTTTCACTAATAAAATTTTCGAAAGTGAATTTTTTGTTTATGGGTAGTGACCAAAAAAAAAAATTGCCATTTGTGGAAGGACTTCAGTCACCTGAAAACCAAGACTGTCAAGCATGATACATCTTTTTATAAAAATTAGAAAATAATTGTGCTGCACTTAGGTACACATAATATTTGAATACTCTGGACTTAGTAATGGTGATCAACTTTCTGGTACCAATAATCAGAAAATAGAATCAATTTACTCCTTACGCCAAAATATGTAATCATTATGATTCCTTTTACAGTTAGTTGTTACAGATTTTGAATTTGTATTTGAAATCAGCATTTAGTTATGCCCATTTGTATTTTAAGAAAGAAATTATATTGCTATTAATCTGGTAAGACCTCATGACATCACTTACTTATGTAGTCCTTGTCTCTTCAGCTATGAAAGGAGTAAGCTGTAAACCTTTCTTTAGCACTTAACATTTCTCTTTGTAGGCAGAAGTCCATTTCTACTCAATTAAAAAAAAATCAATGATTTCACATTTGTGGCATGACGATTAACTGATAATTATCTCCACTAGTCCCAAATGCCGTGTGATTGCTATGAAATAAAGTAAGTGATCAAGTATGTCTTTGAAAATATAAAATATAATATAAATGCAAAATATGACTTTTTCAACTACATTTCTCTGCCGCTCAGAGGTAAGATTGGACTTATCAAACATCTGCAGTGGGTGTCAAAAATCCTTGGTGACACACTACTTTAACATTTATATTGAGTATTTCAGAAATGTGTTTGATAGCTGAGATTTGGAAGTGCTGAGAAAACTACAGAGCCCTGAAGGCAAAGATGAAATTCTTGAATTTAATATGAAATAAAATGATAATACCTTATACTTAAAAGCTAATTTTTTTTTCAAGATACTTAGGAGTCTTTAGCTGTGTTACCTATAATGCTTAGAATACTTCTGTGAAAACGGTTTCTGTGAACAGGGTTAAATGCATTGGAAAGAACACTGATAGAAATAAGGATAGTTCACTTTCATACTAAAAGGTACTGCATCAGTCAAAAATGTGTTCTTGGTCTCAGAAACAACAGGTTACACAAATATCTTCTCTACTAGTGAGACCATTCGATCAAGTCAGGTGTCCTTTCTGTCTGGCGTGGTTGAACTTGTAGCTTAAAGAGAGTTGATACATGATTTACTCAATTATACACTGATGTTGAGAGTAAAAACCAGTTTTGAAAAGCTTACTAAGGGATTTTATATGGTACTTTTGTGGGAAAATAATAGAGCAAGTGATTTTGATATTTCAAAGCAGAATGAGATGAAATGATGGGAATCTTGGGATACTAGAAGCAGTGTTTTAGATGAATGGCGGATCGTCTATAAAGTCATTCCTTGATATATTTCGGAATGTGGGAATTTGTTTTTATCATGAAATTTGAGGAGAAACAGAAGTGAAATTTACCTACTAATTACGGAAAACAAATGCTGTTATGACAAGTTCCTCATGGGTAAGCAAGTAACATAAATATATAATGTATGAGAGTAGAAAATCATGGAGACTAATGGAACATATGGAAAGAAACTCAAGCTTCATGAATACCTTCAAACCTTGTTACCCAGTTTTTTACTGCTGTGAACAAAACAGCTGATAAAAAAATCAGAGAGGAAAAGTTTATTTTGGTTCATGATTTCAGAGGTTTAATCCACGGTTGGCAGAGTTCATTGCTCTGGTCCCAAGTTGATACAGAACATCATGGTGGAAGGGCAAACATCATGGTAGAAGGGCATGATGGAGAGCACAGCTCACCTCATGGCAGCCTGGAAGCAGAGAAAGAAAGAGAGAAGAAGGAACCACAGGGAAAATGAACCAGGGCGTGCCCCTAGTGACCTACATCTTCCAGCCATGCCCCCACTTGCCAACAGTTATCATTCAAACCATTTAAACTAGGATGAACCCATTAAGTTACATCACTCATAAACTAATCACTTCACTTTTGAATATTTCTTAATTAATGAAGGTGCTTTTCTGGGATACCTCAGATACAAACCATAATACTCCATATAAGAAGTTATTTAAAATATTTATGATATTTGTAAATTAAAGTTATCTATTCATTGTAAAGAATTTCCTTACTGCACATCACATCACAATCTAGCTATATGCATATTGCATTAGAACTTCAATTTATATTAGCCTTTATTCCCAATTTAATAGCATGAATTAAAAGGTTTTCTCTCTAATATTCTCTGTGGGACAGAATCATAAATAAATAATATTTGGGGTGAAGATAATCCATAAAATAATGAAAAAAAGGGAAATGTGTTAGTAAAAAGTGAAAAATAAAGGTAAATTTATTAAATACAGCAAGAATATTGGTTTTCCTTGTGTTTATTTTGGATCTCTGGGGTATCCAGATCAAATATTTTTTATCAAACACTGGAGTTAGTTGTTTGGAAAAAAAGATTAAGATGATTTTTAAAAATGGTTAATGTTGAGATATTAGTTTAATTCATACCATAGAACGAAATTTGTAGAGAAAGTATAAAAGAATATTCTTTAAGGACAATACACTGATAATGATAGTTTGAAATAAAAGAGAGATGGGAAAACAATAGGAAGGAAATCATACCTGGCACAAAAACCAAACTCCAGAGTTTCAATTGAGAGTTGTGAGGCTGACTATTAGTGACTTTATGTGACATATTATTGCTTGTTGCTGGTTGGAGTTGTTGTCAATCTCAGGGTTTTTTCTCTCTGTGTTCTGAATTAAATAAGATCCATTGTCAATTATATTTCTTCTTTTCTATGTTTAAGTCAATGGTCCATTGTGAGAGCTTAAGACAAGATAAGACAAGATGAAGCACCAAATAAAACATTACATAATGTGGGACTGCTAAACTAATGGGAAACGTTTCAGACATATAGAGGTCAAAGGGGGTGCTGAAAGCTCGTGAACAATGACAAGGTCTCATTTAATGTCTCCCTGATCCATTTACTAAGATATAATTATGTGTATATTATGGGTTTCAAATAAATTGAGCTATGAATTGAATCAATAGAACTTATTTTCTTATCATATTGCCTTGTGCTAGAGAACAAAAATAAATAGCAATACTGAACAAGGTTATTGGTGTCTATCAGGTGTATGGTTAGGTAAATAAGACATGCTTTTGTTCAGAACCTCTACTATCCAGAGTGAAAACTTGTCATTTTTGCATAGGCAGCATTGAAAATATTACTTGCCCTATGGACTCTAATTTTCATTGTGAATTTGAAAGTGAGATCCTTAACCTAGGATTCACAGCATAACTATACAAGGCTCCTAATTGGAAGACTTTTCAAATGTGAAATTTCACCTTGTTTTTACTTTACTATGATACAAACACATACACTCAGTATGTATGTAACCAATTCCTGCAAAATAATATTAGCAGACAAATTTAAAACGGAGAGAATAGAATAGTGCACTTCCAGCGCTTCACTGAAGTGTAGATAAAGAGTTGAGATGTTGAAAATCTCCATATTTGTCAGATTTCACTAAAAAATTCAAAGATTTATTTCAATTTGTCCTCAATTTTTGAGTAATGGTATTGAAGTTGTAGCTTTGGTATTTGAGCCTTTTCCAGAGACTCAGGTAGATATCTTGGGACTTACAGTCAAGAATTTCTAGTTGAATTTTTTAATTTTTCAATTTTTTCAAAACTCACATTTTAGGCCTGAATAAAGTTGCCAATAAATATTTAATTGCAAGAATTACTTTCTTAGGGAAAATAGAAGACTGACTAGATGTACTTTGAAGGTATCATTCTCTAATCTTAAAGAGTCTATCAAACTGCATCATATCAGTATCATCAGTCCCCAAGTTTCAGAGGAGTTGTGTTCTAATTTACACTTTTTGGTCAATAGCATGGAAATAAAAAGAAATATGTTTTTATGTAGGAGATGGTGCTTAGGTATCCAGCTTGATTCACAGAATCCTCCTACGGAACAGTACACCCACAGGGATACATTCAGACTTAGGCTTGTTAACCACCCATTTATTATTCTGGGTCACTGGTAGAGTTTTAGTTGAAAAACTGGGCCTCATATTTCTATCTTTTGAACTTATTATTTTCCAATGCCTTTCACACTGGCATGCTAACTCTAAAAGTTCTTATTTCTATTTTATTTTGACTTTTAATCTTATACATTTTGTGGTCCATAGATTTTCTCCACACTAATATCATAAGAAGCCTATCTGCAAGGACAACTCAACCTTGTCCTTGTCAATTTTTGCAATAAAACCTCAGGCAATTGAATCTTTCACTCAGTTTTTCTACCAGTAAAACACAGAGAGTAATGCCTGTGCCATAAAATGTCTGTGAGCATCAGGGAGAAAGTTTGTATAGGGCCTGGCACAGTGTCCACCATGGTGAGATGCCCAATATGTATTCGTCATTTATTTGTGATTCATTGTGGTGCCCATGAGAAAACAAAGTTCCAAATAAGTTGACTAAAACCTGGAAATATGTTAGATTTCACAATTCAGAAAAAAAAAAAAAAGATTGTACACTATAACAGTGGTCTGAGACAGGAGCAAACGACCCTCAGAAATAACTACTACTAGATTTAAATGGTGACACTATTGTCTCTTAGTGTTTCATTTTGGCTTGTCTTGGTTTCTTGACTTTGGTGCCTACCTGAGCACTCTGGCTTCTTCCAATGGCACAATCGGAAATGGCTATCTCAGGCTTTCATATTTCACGTTTTAAAGTATGGCCCCCAAGAGACTTTCTCAGCTCCAATTCTTCTAACATTGGTAAAGGACTTCCAGTGCTTCTGTTGATGCAGGTGACCCATCCACTGCCAAACAAATTATCTGTGACCCAAGAGTGGAGCCATTCTGAACTAAGGTAAAGATTCATATGGTAACTTTCTGTGAAGAGAGAATGGATCGAAATTTCTAGAAAATGGAAGACAGTGCTGGGAAAACAACCCTGTTTATTATTATACATTTTTCTTTTTATTTCTTTCCCCCCTTACCTTCAGCTTCCTTCTTCTTTTGTTCATTTACCTTTCATTGGCAATTGAAAGAACACCTATTAGACTTGATTCCTTATTTCTTATGAGTTTCAACACATAGAAATGTTGCCCTATGGTTAAAGAAATTATAAATTTATGTAAACTAGCCACACTTCCATGATTACATCATAGTCTTCTATATTTTCCTATAAGATTTTCTACAGACATTCTGGAATGAACATCTGACAGACTAGTATGCTTCACAGAGGTATATGTCAGATTATATTAAGATTTTTATGAGGAAAACTTATGTTTCTCTAGAGAATGAGCATTCTACTATCCACTTTTCATTTTTTTGGATTATCTAGTAAGCTACAAAGTAATAATTATTATTGGCTATTAAATGTCAATGTTACTACTCTCCTCATGTCATTTAAAAAAAGGTAATATTGCCATATTAGCTTTGAACCTGGGGAATAGTAAAAAATTCTTTCAAGTATTTGTGTTGTGCTATTCAGTAATACATATGTACATATTTTAATTGCAGGAAAAATGCACAGATGTCTTCAGGAAAACTTGATGAATGTTAAAACATGGCTCTGTGTTAGAAGCACAGGTTTGGAAGCAGGCCTCAGAATAGAACTCAGTCTTCTTTTCTTTCCTTTTTTTCAAGTTTTGTTTTGTTTGTTTGTTCTGTACATATTTCCTATGTATTCTTAAGCAAGTTATTTTATCTTTCCAAGTCTCCATTTTATATCTGCTAAAAAAGTAAATGGAGATATTGATAAAACTTACCTTGTAAGATCTTTTGTAAAGCTTAGATACACAAGGCATGCAAAGGGTTTGGTATCATGATTTGATAGAAGTTAATGATGATAGAGGCAATGATAAATGAATTGGTGGCCACTGTAATCTTTTGTTGTCTAGTTTTATGGAATGTTTTAATAAGAATAAGAAAGTCATATACCAATGTCTATATTATTTTCAGAGTGAAAGGGAGAGAGAAAGACAAAGTCAGATTTTGAATTCAGTAGTAATTTAATTCTTATACTTATTCTATATGAATAAAACCCTTTCTATGATTAGAGGACAGATTATTCCCCTTTTAATGGTATATCAATTTTTTCAGATGTATGCTCCCATGTGTTGAATTGTAACCAGTGACCTAACAAGGCTTAACAAGTGAAAAAAATCTTTCTTTGTGCTTCATTTCCAAGATAGCTTAAAAATGGTCTGTTTTCCCATGTTTTTGTTTACTAGACCCATAAATCCTTTAAAGAATCACTGCTGTGTTGCGGAAGACGGCTGATTTGTGGAGCTTTGTAGTCTCTTCTGCAGATATTAGACACTCAATAAATGATACTTAATGATAATGTAGTTGCTATTTTTTTCTCCCCAAGATGGAAATCCAGGAAAGAAAGACATCATGTTGATATACTGAATTATCAAATAGAAGATTTTTATTTTCCTTTTCCAACTAGAAGCAAAATTATTACATGTTCAGGCTTTCTACTTTCAAATGCCTATTCTTACATTAATGGAGATAGTAGAACTGTCAAACCAATCCATCACACAGATGTGCTTAGCTGATGGGTTTATCAACTTCTAATAGCAGAACAATCTTATCCCTTTTTGATCCATAAAGGTTCATCCACTGTTTAGAAAGTGCTTTAAAATGATGAAATCTATCGGTTACCACATTTGTTCAGTTCTCAGTATATGTCTTGTTCTATATTGTGCCCCATAAAACATATTAAAAAAAAATCACCACACAAGAGCAAAATTTTCTAGTTTTTCATATTTTATAGAAAAAAAATCTGAAATTCTGACTCTGTTGTCTACACATACACAAAATAGGCTTTCCCAAATTAACAAATAATTGGTTTTAAAATCCTTAATTTTGTTCTATCTTGGTATTATTTGCCTCCTTGGAGTTGGGAGAATATCAATGATAGAATGAGGAGAAAACACTACATCTTGTGCAAGCAGAATACAAGATTTGTTTTGATTAGTAAAGACCAAAATGCTAGGTCCCTCCCCAACTTTAATCATGGCAAAACAAGTTCTCATAAGATTAATCAAACTGTCTGTACACATAAGCCAAAGCCAAATTTAGGAACATCTGTTCATTGTTTTATTGTGTAAAAGCGAGAAAACTAAGGCAAGTGTCTATTTGATACAGTTTTAAATAACAGTTGTACATGAACTAATTTTAGAAAGTTAACAAATATATTTTCACTGGAATCATAGAATTACCTCAGTTATCCTATCTATGCTTAATTTGATGATAGTATGAAATATTTTGTCACAATATTTCCTATATAGTTGAAAGAGATTACTCTAAATTTAAACTTTCTTTTATTTGGATTACCATTACATAATTTATAAAACTCACAAATCACATCACTCCTGTGAATTGTAACATATACTTTTTCTATTTTTATTTTTATATGTACTTGTCCAACCTGTCAATTTTCATTTATAGTTGTAATAAAAAATGTTAATAATCTGGATGCTACATTTGCCTTCTAAAAATAGCATATGGCCTTCAAAGTATGGATTATTTCACTTATTAAAACATAAAATTAACTTAAGATGGACATATTATAGAATAAGTCATTTAAAAATTTGTGGCAATTTGTGCATGAATAGCTATTTACATATGATATTTTCAGTAATTATTATTGTTTTGTGACATTTTCATTTGTTGTTCAGTTTTCTGAATTTGAGCATTTTTCTTTACTTTTGCAAGAAAAAAGAGAATAATTTTAAGAGTAGGTATCATATCCATCTTAATTCCATATTCCATCTACCTTATATATTTTCCATTTCAAAGCCCAAATTTCATGATGATTTTCCAAGCATGAATATACAATAAAAGAATCCAAATTAAATGTCACTGATATAGGTTAAAAGCATGCATCCATAAATTTTAGGGCAAATCCAAAATCAACTTGACATTAAATATGTGAGCCTTACTCTTGTCAAACTCTTCTCTCTTGGTTTGTTTTGACCTAAATTTCCAACCTGATATTCTTTTCCAAATGTGTCATGAGGGCAGCCAGATGGCCTCATTTTTTCAGGGCCGCAGTAAAAACTGTCCTGCTTTCTTATGGATTCTTTGAAATATGTTGCCCTTGCAGTGAATACAAATATAAGCTTCCTGTCTCAGTGAATGAAGGAATAAAATGGAAACTTAAAGTCCCTGTCTCTAGCACTGAGTTACTATTCAAGCTTCATGGCCTGAACTTCTTGGATCCTACTCTTGAAAATATGAATATTGTAATATGACAGAGAATAATTTGTGTTCTAAAGTTTGGAGAGAAGGACATGGAAAGGCATAGGAGTAGCAGCAGGCGATTTTTTTTTTTTTTTTGAAGACTGGTTAATAGAAATGCTATAAAGTACCTAACAAGGAAATCAGCTTTCCTTTCCCACCAGTGGGGAAAAAATTGACCCCCCACTGGGAGGTTAGGGGAAGATGGGAAAAAGAAAAAGAAAATAGCATAATTTTGCACAGTATATTGGAGCATAATTTATTAAGTGGACCTTCGTGACTAAAAAGAGCTAATTTACCTACCCAACTGAGCAAATTTACATTCTTCCCATCAGAAGGACGAGGCCCTGCATAGTTAGTTATTCATCTTTTGGGAAATAACTAGGTAAGATACGGGCAATGGAGTAAATCAACAAAATGAAATTTATCCCCCAAATGCCAAATCCACATCCTCCTGGGAAATACACTAAAATATTATTGTTAATTGTATATCTACAAAAATTCCTGTAAATGTAATCATGTTCATCACTACTGTAGATATGCTATATTTTCTTACTTTTTATAACATTCCATTACTTAGAAAAATATGGGATAATTTTGAAAGCAATCAGAAGTATGAGATTAATTCACTTTAATTAAACCTTACAGAAAATAGCCTTGTCATCTGTGTGAACTTTGGTTATTGACTTTCTCAAGGTGAGAAAAGATATCCAGATCTTTGTATTACAATAAGGTACCTTGTACTCCATAGGTGCAAACAATTTTTACCATCATTAAGATGATAAAGCTGAATGATATTGGTTTGTGTTTTCATAATAATTTTTGCATTGGATATAGAGTTTCTGTTACATTTTCATAGAGTTTTCACATAATTAAATGCCTATTTTTCTCTTCTCCAATTTGTCACTTTTAGGCACAAACCAGCGTGTGTGTTTTGGTGCCTACTATTTGAATCTAATTCCTGTCACATTTATTCTTTGCATGTGAAAGAGTTTTCTCCAAAGCTATAACTGATACATGGCAGCACAAACCAATAATGTAGAAGTCAGAGTAGAATGTTAATGTGTGTATTTGTGAGTGCCTAATGGACATATCAGAAATATCACAAAAATCTCATTAAACTTAAGTTTCTCTGAAGCAAATAGGTAGATTAATGTCCCCACCGAAAAACAAAAACAAAAACAATGTTCTAGCTCATGGAATCTGTAAGCCTGTTGCCCTACATAGCAAAAAAAACTTTGTAGATGTGATTGTCTTGAGGTAGGAAGATCATCTTGGATTATCTAGGCGATCCCAATGCAATCCCAAGGCTTCTTATAAAAGAGGGGCAGAGAGGGGCAGAGTCAGAGGAGGGAAGAGTAATGATGGAAGCCAAAGTTAGAGAAATGAGACCACAATCCAAGGTGTGCAAGCAGCCTAAAGAAACTGAAAAGAGTAAGGGACTGATTCCTCTAAAACCAAGCAAAAGAATGCAGCCCTGCAAACACTTTTCAGCCCCCAAGAAACTCATTTTGGATTTCTAGTCTTCAGCACTGTGAGATAATACATTTCTCTTGTTTTAAGCCACTAACTTATGTTACCTCATTAACTTGAAACAAATATACAGTTGTTGATCTCACTTTTGTTTTAGACAACAGGACTCTGAGGTCTAAAACAATTAGAACACAGCCATCCACGTGTATCTTAGTCCTCTTCTAATACAGAGTTAGAACACATCTTGGTGATACAAGTCCATTGCACATCAGTAAGTAGAACCAGAGGTGATAAATGACTTGCTCAGTTTAGCACAGCTAGTTAGTGAAAGAGATGAGTCTAAATTGGGGACCCGATGACTGATATTTAATTTTCACCAGATTGCCTCAGATTCATGGTATGAAAACACATGCAAAAAAATCAGTGCTCTAGAAGTGCTTTCAAATGTTGATATAAGGGGTAGGGATCAAAGTGTGTGAGAGGAAAAAGGAATAAGTCCGTGGGGGACCACTTCAGAACAAGAATTTATGGATTTTCTGCAAAATTCCAGCCAGACCAGGCGATCAGTAGTGAACCCATTAGGGATGGCCCCTGCCCTGTTGGTAGCTGTTGGAAAGATAAACATGAATAAATATAATTATAATTAATAAAATACTTGCATAGGCAAATTCTGCTGAGGAGTGCTTCAATCAATATACAAGGAACTTTCCTCTTTATCTCTATGGTCCTTGAAAAAACTGATAATCTAAAAAGTTTAATTTCAAAGAGATCGTGGTATGACTTTGAGCTGTTATTCTTATTTTGCAAAGATGTAATGATCACCTTTTAATTTGGGATGGATGTCTGCATGTGTTTTTCTGTGTCTTTGGAAACATTCTTGTGTATACTTTAAAAGCCCAGGTTTGTTGATAACACTTCACTGCAATGCCATCAGTTTCTATGGAGACACTAACTATTGTGCAGTTAGAAGAGAGAGAGAGAAAAAAAAGATTCCTCAGCTTCCCTGTGGCTTTAAAACTGTTTTTACTTGTCTTTCTATTGCACATATTCAGAAATAAAATTAAAATGGTTTTCTTTTTGAGCACCATGTCTTGAATGCCAATAGAATTCTCCTTTATTTCACAAAGACTATATACATTGACAAATTAAATACAGTCCAACAGAAAATGAGATCTTCCCTAGCCATTCCTTTTTAATGATGAAGATAGTATTTCCTCTCTGTGGTTTATAAATCTAGAATTTTTTGGTATTATGTTACTTGAGATTTTTAAAAATAAATTATATATTAAACACTACCAATAACTTCAACTTTGGTCTTTTGCACAGCTGTGGTGTGCAGATAACTTCCATTTTATATTAACTGAAGTTACATTTGCATGCAAGTAGGAAAGTACCCTTTATAGAACCAAATTAGTAGAAGGCAGTATGAGAGGAAAAAATCTTTTCTATTTAGAAAAACCATGGCAATTCAATTTAATATAGAAATTCTACATTAATGTTTGTCTTCTGGATTCTGATGGGTTCGTTCTGCCCTCTTTAGCATCATTAGTTTTAAATGTGTATTTTTTAAAATTGGTAAATCAACTGATAACATTCCCTGGTCTGAGCATTTTTTTTTCAATGCTGGTTTTATTTACTGTTTGGAATTCTTCATTCGTTTAAATTCCTCCTTAAAATAAGATTCTCTGACTTACCAGGTTGTTTTTTTAAAGTTCTGTGAAGGCTGAAATACATATGTATTGGTAAATATTACAAGTGACAAAAGTTTAAACTCACTTCTAAAAATAGTTTTAAGAAGGCAGAAAAAAATTTCCAAAATTTAAAAATTATTCCTGAATGCATACATTCAAGTGTATTTTAATTTCAAAGTTAAATGTTAAGTGTTAACAGTGAATCCATGTAGATAGTGTCATATTTTGCAGTCTAAGTACTTTTAAGTAGCACAAGGTCTTTCAGTATAATTAGCACAGAATATTGAACCCTGCCAGAAATATGGGATTCGTCATTAAATTTAGAGGCTTCTTTATCTCTCTGAGTCTAATTATGTGTGCAGAAGACTAATTGTTAATGGCATGGTCTTTATTGCTCATAGCTTTCTTTTATTTTAAATGGAATGGTCTGCTTTGTGAGAAATAATTAGGTTTTATAGGCCTACCTGCATAGAGCCTTTTGTTGAATGTCTTATGGTTTTGCCAATTCAGATCCTGAGAGCAATTAGAGGCGGTGGCGGAACTGTTCCTTAAATCACGCACATATTGTGTTATTGCCTGCTTTTTATTTTTTACCTGCAGTAGCAGATGCAGATGCTTCAGTTACTTGCAAGTACACAGGGTAATTGTTAGCCAATGCAAACACTTGGTTTGGGAGGCATAAGCTAGGAGATCAACGTGTTATTATATAAGAATGGCACATGGCAGTGTGTTCTGATGTCTGACATTGTCCCCAAATAATTATGTTCTCAAATATAGAATTAAAAAATCTGTAGTCATTCTCTAAAGTGACAGAGTGCTTTCTTTGTTTAAAAGGATGATCAGAGTTGATGGGCGAACTATAATCTTTTAATGTGTATAGATTTGTTCAACCAGAATAATTTATTTGCCTCTCATAGTCAGTTGGGACTTACTTGTTGCCAGATGAGGCAAATGAGAAGAAATCTTTCAAAAGGACTCATAACCATTGCAAAATTCAACAATTCAGAAAGACTTCAATTTATACAATAGGTCCAAGACTCAACTGGTGAGACCTGATAGTAGTGTTGTCATACATGCTGAAAGTTTTAAAAATATATTAAGAAATACCCATGTTATTCTGGAAATATTGGCTGAATTATTTTGATCACTTTTTCTGCTTACTTTCTCCATGACACAGAGTGACTCAAAGAGATTTCTATTAGTAATTTAAAGATGATGAGAATTATTGTTATTTCTATATTAGAAGAGCCCTATGAACATCAGGTTACCTTGGAGTAACCACATATTGCAATGGATTGGTTGGCACATTTCCAGCACTCTCTCATCAAGTTACAGACAACTTTGTGTATCTATTGTTGCATTTGACTTGAACTTAACCTTGCTTTATCCTTTCTGCATCAACATGTGTACAAGTCACCAGATATGGAGGCAACAGCTGCCATGAAATCAGTTAACAGGGTACTTTCCATCTAGAAAATTTTCTTAGTGGAAAATGGAAAATGACTTGCATAGGCGTATTGTGACTCTAATTGTCACACTATCTTCATTCAAATCTACAGTGTCAGACATTATCCACCCCAAAAAGGTTCTGACAACCTTAGACCCATACGTGTACAAATCAATATTTTTTCAACTAATATCTTTGGGAAGCATTTTTTTAACTGAAATAATAGAAGCTGGATAAATTTGTGACCTACATCTACTGGCAAACTTGAAACTAAGCTTGGAAAATGTCATATGCTGTTGTAGGATCCACGGTGAAACACTGGTGGGGAGAATATAATTTTTGAATAAAAAAATAGATCACTGTTAAAGTGTTTTCATAGGTAGCTGTGGTACAAAGATGTTTATTTTCTGGATGTATTTTTTATTTTTATTTTTATTTATTTTTGTCTAAATTCTTCCCCTAGATAAGGGCACAGGGAAAAAATACCCTTGCATTACCTGGCAGATTCCATTTTGGACAATGGTTTACAAATGGGCAAAATGCTTATTACTGATTTGCATCAAACCTGAGATTTTGAAATTCTAGGTGGGGTTTACAGTTATGTAAGAATTTGGCTAATTAAAATATGGTTAAAAGATTAATTGAGGAATATTCCCTTTAATGAAAAAGAGATGAAGAAAATAGAATACCCAGGAATAATCTTAGCAGGTAGAAAGTTTTATTTTAAATAATTTGACTCTTTTTGGTCACGAAAATGAATGGAACACTCATTCTTTCATCATGGAGAAAACCTGGCCTACTGATTCTATTTGTTTTCTTTAATATGTGATAATAGTTTCCTTTCATGGCAGGATCTTTCAAACTTGTTCATGACAGTTTGGGCATTTGAGTGCCCCCCCAGGAATACACACCACCTCTTTTGAGTTCAAGGTGTGTCTAGGACTTATGAAAGTCTATTGTAGTAATGCTGTTTCTGAGGTCTTCAGAAGATCAAATATAACCAAGGGGAAAAATAATTTGGAAATATTTAAGTAATTTACATCTTAAATCCAGTAGGATTTGAGAAAACTTTGTTATGAATTGACAGCTTATAATAATTAAACTTCAAATAATTAAACTTCCAATATTAAGATAGAAATAATTTGCATGCTTCTTGCAATAAGTTGCGTTAAGTGGAACATGAAAGTTTCTAATAGTCCTATATTCAGATCTAAAATGGCTTATGATTTGGTATATTCTTTTGAGACTTTTTTTGCATATATATATATTTACCTAAGTACATATTGCATTTACTATTCTATCATTTCCTGTATTTACTTTATCATATAAAAAGTTCTTGTCAATACATATATATAGATCTATCACTTTTTAAAAATATATCTACTGTAATTTATCTAAACAATTCCATATGATTAAGATTTGAACTGTTTTCATGTTACTCCATTATAAACACTCCCACAATAAATCTCCTTCATGTGTCTTTATATAGTCATTCAATGTTTTCACCAGTGTAGATTCTTGGGAGTAGATTTGGTGGGTCAAAGGTATTTAGGTAGACAACATTACCTTACATTTACACCAACAAATGTGTGAAATTATGCTTTCCATGCCCCACAGTAACATTACTCTTAACCATTGATTTTAAATTTTACTCTGTGATCTATGGTTTTTAAATCTGCTGCCTTTTTATTATTAGGTCGGTCATCCTTGTGCCCATCATATTTACCAAGCGAATAGGTATGAATATCTACCTCTAGATATCAATCTATAAATTTAGATAAAAGTAGCATAGAAATAGATATAGACTTATGGTCATTGACATAGTTATAAACACATGTGTAGACATAGATGTAGACAAAGGCACACACATTTTTGTCCTTTTCCCATTAATAAGCATTTGCTTATAGTGTTTCATCCATTAAAAACTTTGATTTCTCCATATTCACCTTGAGTTGAGTTCTGATTCCAGCCTCCCTCCCTGAGCCAAACCTGTTAATAATTGATCCTGTAGGAAATCTTATCTCCTTCCTTAAACATTCTAAGGTATGTCCTCTCCATGATACATCCTATTATCTTTTTTAATTTATCTTAGGCCTATCTCATCTTTATTATTCATGGGGAAGTCCTTTGCTTGTAATCACTATGTCTTACCTATCTTTTATCAAAGATATCTTATAATTTGGCAATATTTATTGATTTGGGGAAGGTCCTAAGTCACTGTTGTGAACATGTGAATTTCCATTGTTGTTTGCTACAAAAGGAGTAATTTTTGAGAAATATAATGTTCTAGAAAAGATACGGGGCTTGGAGTCAAGGCATTTGCCACTAAATTAGTGTGTGACTTTGAGGCTATTCCTCATCTTCTATGAATCTCAGTTTAACTCATCTGTGAAATGAAGAAAATAAACTTCAGAAAGTAGTAATGAAGAATTAACAAATAATGCTTGACATGTGCTTTGTCGATTTTTCCACAAATATAAATTAAATTATTATTACAGCTATGATTTCTAAATATTTATGTTGGTGGAAAGTAAATAAGAAGACTGAGTCCTCTTCCTCAAAGTGTTTCTAATGATCTGAATCTTAAGTACCTGGATGGATAGCAAGATTCCAGATGCAAATGTTGTGACCATATGCATCCTTCAGAGACTGTTTAGTAAAAGCAGAAAGAAAAATCCATTCACAAGTAAGGTTATACTCTCTTTTCTATGTTATAGAATAGTTAAATTAATGGCTAAATCTAATTAAGAAAATGAAAAATTACAGCTTGCCTTCTGCCAATACTAAACCCAATGGACTGTGAGATAGGGGTATGGTAACGCTCAAAAATTACCTCACCATTGTGGAATATTAAGGTGATTTTGCCACCTATCCTTAGAAATAAAACAGCCTTGGCAATTACATTTTGTAATTTGTTATTGGTTCAGAAATGAACTACTTTACTGTAGTAAATGGATCATCACAGGTGACAAAGCACAGTTTTAATTAACAGTGACAGGTAAAACTCCTTACAGTCAGAGTGAATTTATATTAGCAATTATGTAAGAAATTATATTTTGATCATCACAGTTTCACATTGAGGCCAAGAGTACTAATCATATGTAATCCTGTCCTTAACATTTTGTGGGGCATGGGCAAATATTTAAAAATTATAAAATATGCTAACAAACTATTAAATATGTTATACCCCCCCTGCCTTGATAAATATGCTTCCAAAATTATCTAGTAGCCCAGGTTTGAATTTAGAATTCTCTGACCCTTACATAACAACTTTGGACCTTGGCTGAAGAGTAGACCCTTGCCTAATGCCTGCTCAATTTTCTTTCCACCCACAGCTGAGCATTGTGGTACAATGGAACTTTTGCTCCACCTCTGTTGAACATACTTCCAAGCCCAGTCAATACCACCTCCCAGTCCTGAAAGGCTGTGTGTTGGCCAGTCTTCTGGTCTAGATATGCAAACACTAGTAGTACCTTCAGCAAGAAAGACCAGGAAAGAGGCCTGGGCCCTAGGTTGAGCTCAGGACCATTAGCACAAGAAATGTCAGAGTTTGGTTACCTGGAGAATAGACTACAATGGTATTGTAAACTTCAAGTGGACATTTGGTCCTGCAGACTCTGTCCCCTGAGGAGAATCAGGATGGCAGAGAGCAATAGTGAAACCTTCTAAAGTATAGGGCCCAGGGGTTACCTTGCCTAGGTATAGAGGTGGTTAAATATCATACATTAAGCACTTGAATATATTTCAGAGAAGTCAATCATTAATATCACAAATATTTAAATGGTGCTAAGCAGTCTAATATCTTGATTTTAAACATATATTCTTTAGGGAAAAGTAAAACTTTATATTTAATCAATGCATTATTCAGTATATTAGTTTTGTTTTAAAAATAAGGTTCTCAATAGTAAGATTTCTGTTGTTTTGCAATTGCTTCCTTTTTTAACATACTGTTGGGCTTTGATTTATTGAGAAATCTAGGTTCTGTACATAATGACACAAAGCATGGCAAATAACTTAGGCATAAACATAGCTATAGCCATAAGTATGGTGCGTGCACTGGTCAGCAGAGTCTAGGTTTTGCTATGGTAGCAATCACATCAATTTGGTAATTTAAACAACAGAGTTTTATTTCTTATTTGCACCTTGTGTATCAGGAATCAGTCCAGGGCTTTGTTCTGGCCATTCTAACTCTGGGATCCAGGCTGATGGAGCAATCTGTCACTCTTTTGGTCTCACAAGTTGTAGTAAAAAAAGAAAGGAGAACTGTGATAAACCCTGCATTATTTATTATATGCTCAGCCCAGAAGTGACACTTATTTCTTCTCTATTCTTGTATCTGTAACTCATTCCCTTGTGTTCCAGAGGGAGACGGAACTAGAATATTTAGCAAACAAAACTAATATGCTAATATTAGTTTTTATATAACTAATACACTATACATTATATACCTGTGTGTATATATTTTTTGAACTTTGTGTTTTTTAGTATTTGTGCAACATTTTTAAAACTAAGTTTGTAAGATATCATTAAAGGTGTAAATACCTAATACAACACCCATGTATTGATGATATAAGTATATTATTCATCTAATATTGGCTTTATTTAAATGCCGTGATGAACTGAGGGTGGATATACTTTTAGTTAAGTTTGAGATCCAGTAGACATGCTACTTAGGGAGTTTTCAAATATTTAATGAATAAATAAGTATATAAAATCTAAAACTGTAAGAAAATTAAAATGAACATACTAAAAGATATGGTAGAAAATATTAGACAATAAAGAATAGAAAAGGAGTGACAAGTTAACCAATTTGTTCTTCTTTGCTTCTGTATATCTCTGTAGATACTGGAACCTTACTACTGCTGCCACAGAAAGCATTTCATTTAATTCTCTATTGTTAGCTGTATTCAAACTCACATTAATAAAAACATTTTAACATAGATTTCCCAGGATTTGTGCATTTCTTGACTGTTTATCACAACCTTAAGTTTTCAACAATTTTGTCTTAAATGCAATGCTTTGAAATTATTTTCCAATTGTTACCTACCAAAATCAAATCATATTGCTGAAAAGTAATTTAATATTCTAGGATTTGGTATAGGAATACTTGATTCATTCATTGAATGTCCCATAGCTCATAATTGTAATGTCTTTGATAGCAGGGGTTTTGTTAAATTAATAAAACCTTAATAATTACATTTTTAATTGCATCTATAAATTTTTCATTAACTGTGAATTTTTTAAGAATGAAGTCACTTTTTACTTGGGCCATTTTGCAGTCAACCCACACTTTTTGAGGCATCTAAATTAGACTTAGCCTACTGCAAGCATATTGAGAACCAGCCAAGCTCAATGAAAGTAAATCAGGTGGTCTATGAGAAAATAGGGACTTTCATTTCCCAGGATAACATGGGAATACATGCTTCTCTTAAGGACATTCTACTTAGGTCTATTTTAAATTGCTGTACCAGTCAAATTAAAGACACTGATAGATAAGATCTGTATACTTATACCTGTCAGTTTGTGATTCCAGAACTCAGATCCATGTTTAATATGTATTATGTTTATTCAGTTAGAATTCAGTATTTATCTACCCCTGCACAATGTTTCAAAATTTCTGCATTCTATATTTTGTATAATGTAAGTCATAAAATCAAGATTCAAAAATTCTCAGGAAGAGTAACTATGATTTTGTGACGGACCCATAGTTTTGTTAAGCTCATTCGAGTCATCTTTTTGAATTTAAATGAGTCAGGATATTTTACAAATATTCCAATTTAGATACCTTATGGCTAAGAACCAAGAGTGAGCTTGTTCCATTCTGGTAACAGAGGGAGAAAAATTGGTATGTAACTTGTCTTCCAGGTCAGAGAGGAGTAGAGCAATCTCCCAAGTGGGAACAGTGTACAAAGAAAAGAAGTTCCCAGTGAAACACAAAAGATTTAAGTGTGAAAGCCACCACTTGCTGCATCTCTGTTTCCTTTGCTAATACATGAAAGAAGCGAGGCTCATTATTTTCACATTTCTGTGAGATCACCCAAAAAGTTAAAGGGAGAAAGCAAGCTTAAGGCACTTCTGTGTTTGCCAGGTGGGTCTCTCCATCATTCTTATCTCTTACGTTAGGGATACAGACTAAGTATACTGACTGCTTCTGTTTGTTACTGGAATTGGCCTACCAAGCTGATGATGAATCACCATGAACTAACAGCCAGCTACCATAGGAGGTAGGGTTAGAGACCAGCACCTGACTGGCAACAAGGCTGTCTGGATGCCTCTCAACAAACTGAGCAACAGCCCTTTACACTGCCCTGAAACAGGTGCACTATGTGTTCAAAGTCTGAAATGGCACAGAGACCAGAGCTAATTGCTGAGTGGTCAAAGTGAGCAAAAGAAAACTGAGGGCACAGAGCAGCACAGGTCATTTTACTTTTGAATCTGACATTTGTTAAGAGCCATGGTGTGTTATTTTGCTCCTGCTTTCAGGAAGCTTTAAAAAGTGAACTGAAGACAGAGCAGGAAATACAGGAATATACCACTGTGACTGCTTAATAATAATTTATGGCATATGTCATGTGTATTAACCACTGTGTTGAGCTTTTTTATTCTAGATTTTTGTTGTTGTTACATTTTTAATTAGTTCCTATAATTCTTACATTAACATGGTGAGGTAACTGTTCTAGCTTGATTTCCAGATGGGGAAATTGGAACTTAGAGAAGAAAAGATGCAAAAAGAGCACATAGATAGAAAAGAGTCCAAGAGGATTTCAAAGCTGTTTTTGTTTTATTTCAAAGCCTGACCCAGCTGCTCCTCCTTAGTTCTGATTAGTACAGTTATGCTTAAGATTCTTGACCTCTAACTTGTATGGATACTTGCGATCTGTGACCTAGTCAAGCTGCTTGGACTCAGATTCTGACTCTACCACCTACTTACTGCCTATTTGACCTTAAACAAGTTACTTTACCTTTTTGAACCTTAGATTTCTAACTGAAAAATGAGGATAACAGACTTTAATTTTGACAGGTGTCTCATTAATTTAAAATGAATTAATACAAGAGAAGTTCTCAGACAAAATGATGCCTACTAAAAAAATCAGTGCTCCATAAATGATAGATTTGAGAGACTGAAGCAGGAGGATCACAAGTTCAAGGCCAGTCTCAGCAACTTAGACCTTATGCAACTTAGCCAGATCCTGTTTCAAAGTAAACTATGTAAAAGAACTGGAGATATAACTCAGTGGTAAAGAGTCACAGTGTTCAATCCCCAGTATCAAAAAAAGAAAAAAAAAAAAAAAAAAAAAAAAGACACATTAGTAGTTTTTGGATACCACAATTCTGTAAGGAAGGTCTAAATGATAGCCTTATAAATAAATAAATGAACTAATTGCTAATTGTTTTTTCCATATGATGAGGAATATACAACCTATTAAATGCAAAATTTTTTTAAATTTTAAAGAAAGTTGATAAGGATGGAAATTAGCATAAAAGAGTAGGATAAATTAATGAGAGAGACAGACAGACATGAAGGCAGCTAGGTCACAGAATGATATGCCTAAAGACAGAGGCAAATAGACATTCCAAAAGACCATGATCGTCTAGGAATTAAAGTAGCTGTGCTTTTAAATGAATTATCCCTTTAACAAAGTTGCATTTTTGTAAAATTAGGCAGACATCAAAACATCCTTCTTTGTATTTACTCACATAGAATCCAAACTTAAAATTTCAAAGAAATAATTCTCACAGTATCATTGGGCACACTGAGATAGTATGGTATCAGAATAAAGAACAGAATTAGGTCCCAAATAAGCAAAAATAATTTGTCAGGTATTTTTTTTAACTCATTGAAATATTTGCATTATTTGGCCATGAATCACAAAGATGTGCTTGATAAATTTAAGTTTCTTTTGTCATTAAAATTAATACACTGGAAGTGCTTGAATAATACATAGTCCATAATTAGTGCTTTGGGTAGCAAAATGCCAAAGAGAAGCATTAAGGGAAGGAGAAGAATGGCACTAAATGTTAGCTATATGTTTTCAAAGTTGGGAGTTGGGGCTTACACCACACATGCTCTCCTTTTTTTTTTTTTTTGATACCAGGGATTGAACCAGGTGTGTTTAACCACAGAGGCCCATCCCCAGCCAGCTGCTTCTTAGTTTTTATTTAGAGACAGGGTCTCACCAAATTGCTTAGGGCCTACCTAAGTAACTGAGGCTGGCTTTGAACTCAACATCCTCCTGCCTCAGCCTCTCGAGTCTCTGGGGTTATAGGTATGTGCCACCGCACTGGCAATACTTTCCATTTGTAATGACTTATAAGCAATTTCCATTTTTAAAATTACAATAATTCTGTGATTTGTATGATATGACTGACTTTAGACAATTATTTGACCTTTCTGCATTTTTCACCTTTAAGGTAGGATTAATGATAATGCTGGGTCATTGTGGGAATTAAGTAGGTTAACATATGCCAGGTATTTAGAATGGAGGCTCATATGCAATACGCATCTGTACTCAACAAATGTTAACTGCTAGCAGTAGCTATTATGTGCATGATCACATTCTTTATTTAACTTTCTACAAAGCACATTACATGTGCACATATCAGATATTAAAAAATGCTTACATGATAACTTAATTTCATATATAACTTTATTCCTAAATAATTATGCTTTGCATGACTTGTTTCTTCCCAAAAGGTTAGACATAGCTCAAGGATACAGACATGGAAGAGAAAGATGAAGGAAAAACCAGACTAAGGAAAGGGAAGGATAAATGTTTGGATGCAAAAAGTAATGAAAATACATTGTTAACTAGAAACCACATTATCAGAAAATAATATCTTTTGAGGACTTTAACTTTCTTAGGTTCAAATTATAACATTAAGTTGGTTGTAATGATTGGTTTTGACAATAACTTTTAAAATACTAATTTTTCATGTTACATTGATTGCTAGCTCAATGGAAATCTTGGAAGTGGAAATACAAGGGTTGATAGCTCTAGAGATACAAACTTTCACTCACTCATTTACAAAATGTTTGTTATATACTTTTTTTTTTTAATGATGGTGAGGAGGATAGACTCTAGCACCAGATGACTTGGTGCTCAAATTTATTTTCCAACACTAATAGTTCAGAATTGCTGGTACTATGCTGAGAGTGGGGCAATTGGTAGCATGTAGTAATCAGTAAGCAAGAGAAGATTAGAGGGTTTTTCCTTTTGTGTTAGAGAACTTGGTCTGCCACAGAGGTCTCAGAATAGTCCGTGATAATATCGAGACTTTAAGGTTTCTTTTCTCTTCCCTTTGGTAGGGCCAGGAGAGCAGATAGAGGGAGACAAACCATCCAGAGGCATTTTTGAAATCTACCCAGGAAGTAATAATAATCCTCCCCAATCAGGATGTGGTAGTAGAAATAGAAGTGAATGGACTCTGTTTAGGTAGTGTTATAGTTTGGACGTGAGGTGTCACCCAAAAGGTCACTTGTAAGATAATGCAAGAAAGTTTGGAGGAGAAATGATTGGACTATAACCTTAACCTGATCAGTATATTAGTCCCTGATGAGATTAATTGAGTATAAACTGGAGGTAAGTGGTGTGTGGCTGAAGGAGGTGGAGTCTTGGGGTGTAGCTATGGGGTATATGTTTTGTATCTGGAGAACGGAGTCTCTCTGCTTTCTGAGCATCATGTGAGCTGGTTCTCTCTGCCACACTCTTGGGCCATGATGTCCTGCCTCACCCTGAGCCCAGAGGAATGGAGCCTTCCATCTATAGATTGAGACCTCTGAAACCAGTGAGCCTCTAAGTAACCTTTCCTCCTCTACAGACAATTGTTCTGGTTGGGTTGTTTGATCCCAGTGGCAAGAAAACTGACTGAAAAAGGTAGAATAAAGAAGACCTTATGGATCCTCACTTCTTTAAACTAGGGTCCAGGATGAGGCCTTCATTTAGGTATTACTTCACACATTTTCACTTGACTTCCTGTGTACAAATCTGGACCTAGTGATTTGTTTGGGTCCAATAACAACTTATAATTCTAAAGTTCGATGGCCTATATATAAGCAAATTTCATGTTCAATTCCACAATTATCATGTGGAATATTTCCACTTGAAATTTATTGTGAAGTCTGTAGCTTCAATACCAAGAGAATAGTAAGCAAAATAAATGCATTATATCTATTTTCCGTGCTCGAAAAGTAATGAATGTTTTTTGTTGTTTTTGTTTATTTATTTTTTTGTTTGTGTGATTCATCGCACTTAATGAAAAGTTTTAATATTTGGGGTTTTTTTGTGCTATTACAGAATAAAGGGACTACATGAGCTATTTCTGTACATCGGAGGAAAGTTTTGTGTTCCTTTTATTACAAGCAAACCTGACTCTAGTTTTCCATTTCCTGCCCATTGAACAGTGTGTAAAATCTCTTACCGTGTTTCCTGATATTACTTTGCTGAGAAAAATCAAATACTTTAAAATAGTATACTTTGAGTAGAAATTTTTTTAGTCAGGATTATGCAATTATTCCACATATTGATTTGGTTGATAATTTAAATTAAAAAAATCAAATCCTTTCCCTGTTTACTGTTTTTTTTGTCATGACCCTAGGAAAACAGAATTTCAGTCTTTTTAAAAAGTTATTTCTTTATTTAGATTTTGAATAATGTATTTCAGCTCTTGCAAAACAGAACATTTAAATAATAGAGGGTTGTATTATAAATTATTCAGAATATTTTAAAATGTATAATAAATAAACATGTTTACAATGGCCAGAAATACATATAAAACAATTCTACCATTAATATAAAAAACTTGGAGTGATTTCACTGAACAAAATTGATAAGTCTACCACTTTAGTGATTTCCTGTCATAATTGTCTGTATGTAAGAGCTAATAGAGATGGAATTTGCACTTTTAGAGAAGGTATTTAAAAAAATTAATCACTATAACCATTTTTCTGCATTTAACTAAATTCTTTAATTTTTCTGAAAAAATGAGTCACAGATTTTGTGTATATATTTAATTTTACTTGAAAATATGAATGCTTGCTAATATTACATACCTACGTATAAAATAGTCATCATATCCACACCTCAGTTTGAAATACCACATATATATATGATCATTCATGTAATGCTTACATATGAACATCATGTACATATGATCTCTAAGAAGGTGACTCATTTAAACTCCCGTCTGTCTTTTACAGCAGCTTAAGTGCTGCTAATATACAGGAAGTGAGAGGCAGCAGGGTCTTTGCCTCAAGAAGACCGTCGATTGCGCCCCGTTGGAGCTCATCAGAGCCCATTCAGGTTTATCCTGAGGGGTCAGTTGATGCACTGCCTGATACTTCTTCTTCCTGGGACTGAACGCACAGCTTCAGCAAGACACCCAACTCCTGCTGGCTTGAGAAAAGTGTTATTTTAATGATGATTATAATGAGCTTTAGTGTTGCTGGGAGCCAAATGTATCCTTAAGTCCAAGAGAGACCATTGCAATCAGGTTGAAGTGTAATGTAGCTTAGATTATTATTTGATAAGTTGGCCTTTTAATTAGGATTTTCCCCTTTCTATACTCATTTATTACCTACTGTTCCAAGGTGAATAATTGCCATGTATCTTTATGAAGATGTCATAGCAACCAGAATACATTGAAGGCCCTGGGGGCTTGGGGGTGGGGAGGGTTGGGGGGATGCAGGGGCTGCTGCGGACCATTTATCCTGACACATTAATCAATGAAACTGCAGCTTTGATCCCTGCACCTGAATTCATTCCTAGTATTTGATTTCCTTTCCAACAACCATGACAAGTTACTTTTTAAAAGTGATTCAAGCCTTAGCAGATGGCTTTTAACTACTTCTAAGCCATTCCTTGCACTGCATTGTCATAAGTTGATTAAGAAAACATTTAGCAAAGAAAACTTCAGCCAGGCAATGGGGTACGAAGATCTCGTGGCAATCTTTACAGTCAGTGGACTCTGAGTGTGAACTTTGATCTTTAATCAAATTTGATGTGATTTATTCTAAAATGATTATGTTCATCTTCTGCCAGACTTTAACATGACTGAATTTTTATAAAAAACATAAAGTTAAATAACTTTAATTTTTTAAGCTCTTATATCTCTTTCAGAGAAGCACACTGATTTGGTGGTTACTTGTTTCCATTTCTACAAAAGAAGCATACATATTAAGCCAGTAAATATTAGGAGTACATGAGAGGTAGAAAACTGGTTTAGACAAAAGACTTAAATTATTTAGGATATGGCACATAGTAAAATATTTGACCTGTGTTTATAGGATCAAAAGTGAACAAAATTTTTACGCAATAATGACTTTAGGCAATAAAATTTTAATTTCTATTCTATACTATTTCATTAAAAAGAAATGCTGGTCACCAATTAGTAAACTGGCTTCATAACCTAAGAATTAGTCTTAGTTTGTAAAATAATGCTTCAACCACAATGGTATATGTAACTTAGAATGGAAGTAGAAACAGAATAAACTTCTAAAATTTATTTCAATTATGAAAATATTTGAATAGAAAATGCAATGGTTTATGTTCCTCAAGTGTTATAGGGCAGAACCCAAAAAAGGGTATATTGATTGAATGATGAAAGCATTCTTTACCTGTAGGATACCACTGAATGTATGACTCTGTGAAGCAAATTTTCCTAAAATAAGTCATAACAAAATTATTTAAGATATAGTTTAAAATAATCACCAAACAAAAATGCCTGAAACTTCAGTGCTGTTATACAATAATATGTTGGTCTGATGATTACTGAACTGAAAACAAAAAACTCCTGGAGTCATTAAATGCAGTTTCTTATACTGGTGAACCAGAATTGAAGGTAACTTATGCAATGAGGTTTGTTTTTCATGCTGTTATTTTTGTGATCCCCAAGATAGAAGAGGCTGGCATGGAGACTTCATGAGGACAGAGACCATTCATGTCTTTAAGCCCTATTGACTATTTTATTCCTCAAAGCAAGTCATTATTCCAGGCAGTTTCTTGGCACTCATTAGTATTTTGTTGATTCTATGAATATAAATGAATGGAAGGATGAACATTAGTTTTAGTAAGATTTGATCTAGGTAGCTGAGAAATAAATTTTCTTTTATCTCTGGTTTTCTTTCTTTTAGTTTTTACTAGACTTAATTCCCTTAGTTGACATATGTACATAGTCTGGTCTCTTGCTTGCTTCAGTGTAGTAAACATAAATCCTTATTTTTAAATAAGCTTACCCAAATGATACTGATACATTCTAAAGTTGAAGACCCAATTTTTAAGTTTTAACTACTTTTTTATGTTGAAAGTTTTTGTGATAACTTGTTTGAAAATAAGAAGTTTCATTTTCACCTTTATTAAGGTGATTCCAAGGTCATTTATTTTTCCTCCTGCATTACACCATGTGACTTGAAAACAAACTTTCATTGCCTGTCCTGAGTTCCTGACCTACCTCTTCACATTGACCTCATAAAACTGACCTGCCTCATCAGTTCCTGAGACATCATTTCATTATACAAACTAATTCATGTTAAGGAATGAATAAATCACATTAATGGCTTATACTGTAACTGCTTCCTGGGCAATTTACATCTTAACCAGAGCCTTCTGATAGATCATATTGCATGATGACTTTACCAGCACTGTTTAAAAGATATGGGAGAGCTAATAGTTCACATCTTATCAGTTTCCCACAGGTAACTTCATATGATTACTATTTGAACTTCCTTTAGAAAATACTGAGACTGTGCTAGGGACATAAATTAATGAGGATCCTGAAAGTGTTGAAATGTTTGTGTGTGTGTGTGTGTGTGTGTATATATATATATATATTTCATTTCTGTGATTAAGGAGAGGGTCTCTTCAGTCTATGGTTGTGGATTTTGTGATGCTTTTAGCAAGTGTCAATTTCTGAATCACAGTCCAAAACCTACTAACTCAGAATTCCTGACTGTGGTAACCAGAAACCTTTCTTTTTACATGAACTCTCTCAAACAATATTCATGAGTGCTAAAGTTGAAAACCCAATTTTAAATAAATTTTCATGTAGAAAAGTGTTTATAATAACTTGTTTACAAATAAGTTTCATTTTCTCTTTATCAAGGTCACCCAAAGGTTGTTTTTCTTCCTGTATTAAAAATGGATTTGGAAAAAAGTTTAGAAAAAATAAACTTAGACAGAATTCTAGAGTGCTTATCAAGGCTTTTCAAAAGTTTGCCTACGTACCAAACAGAGCAAGCTTCTAGTAAATCTCAGATTATTTGCTTAGAAAACACAAAATAAATTAAATGAGAGGGTAGAAGTGGATGATGTTTTAATTTTACTTCAGTTCTAAAAAGAAATCTTTCATCACATTGCATATTATTAGAAAAGGTGATTCCACTAAGGAAGAACATAATATTGCTAAGTGTTTTATTTGTATTTCTAGCCAAATATATTTTAGACCTTTATATTTTCCATTTGAATCTGTCTGCTAACAAGGGTAATTGAGAACTGAATGTACCAATAAATAAACCAATATTATTCAATTCCTATAGCAGACATAATGGTAAATCTGAAGACACTGTAAAGACTTGATAACTGTTCTCTGGTAGCTTTTGACAATTCTGAGGATGTATCATTTTAAATTAGTTCTAAATACTTTCTAAGTAGAGTTGTAATGAGAAGTGAAAGGTATGCAGAGATGGACCAGGGAGCCCACTCCAGCCTTGGGGTGCCTGGAGCAATGAATTATTCACAGTCATGAAGAATGAATGGCAGGTAGCCGACCAGGCAAAGTATCGGTAGAGCATTTCTGGAAGAAGCAGCAGCATGAGTGAAGACTCCATTCCTTCATTCTTCACACACTGTTTTTTGAGTTCATATACAGCATGATTCTAGCCATCTTTAAGAATTATTTTTTTGTTAGCTGGGTATGGTGGGCATACCTGAAATCCCAGTGGCTTCAGAGGCAGAGGCAGGAGGATCACAAGTTCAAAACCAACTTCAGCAACTTCCCAAGCAACTTAATGAGACCCTGTTTCAAAATAGGATAAATAAATAAATAAATACATAAATAAATGAAATGGGTTGTGGATGTGGCTCAGTGGTTAAGTGCCCTTGGGTTCAATCCCTGGTACAAAAGAAAACAGAATTATTTTCCTTTTGAAAGAAGCTACAAAATTCAACAACGAAATTTGCAAGTTTTTTAGGGAAAAAATACTTTGAACATGAATATTTTGCATCATGGTTACAAGTCACCAGGTAAAAAATGAGCTTAGTGTTCACTGCATTCACCCAGTGACCTTGTGTCAAATCAAAAAGTACAACACAAATTTAACATCAGTTATTGATTTCCGGTATCCATAAGGATAGCCAGGCCAGCCTGAATGTTTTTCTGATGCCTTGCAATATGTTCTTTTAAACACATTTTTAAAGAAAAATGTGTTTGAAATTTTATAACAATGAAAGCATTCATTAAAATTCAAATTGTGCCAATAAAAAATAAATAATGACATTCTAAAAGTAAATTTGGTTGTTTAATTGCATATAATCCCTTCTTTACATTTTGCTTTAACATTTCTGTTTGGGTCACCAATCTCTACAGTTAAACATGTAATAATTTATAACAATCATAACGGTAATGATAATAATACAAATATAATGTGTTCAGAGTGCTTACTCGATTCCATGAACTGCTCTTAGTATATTTATGAATTGTCTTTTTGCATTTTACAGCAACCAATAACTTTTTCAAAGTCATACACTAGAAATTTTAGGTAATTATTTGTAGAGATTATTACAGAAAGCTGGGACATATCAGAGAATTTTAAAGCAGGAAAATATGTTTATTCATTCCCAGAAAAGCATAAGAGTTTTCTATCATCTCTGCAGCATAGAACATCAACTAAAATATGGATTGCTCTTTGCCATTCAGTCATTTAATCATTTTAATGATTTGGGAAAGTGACCACCATTTGACCAGGATAAAATACCAATCAGGCATCCTTTAGTGCTGGGTAGGAAACTGGTGTGATATGATGGACATTTTCCTGGTAAAAGAGGGACCCCAAAGGAGATAAGGTACATATTTAATTATTAGGGTTTTAGCATCTTTGTCTACTTCAGGAATCTGCTACAAAATTATAAATGCCTTAGAATGGAGAAATACCCTCAACCATGACACCTCTGAGGAATTAGTTAACTAAGAGAATTGATTGTAAAAGAGCTAGCTCCAAAGTTGATATCTGTGCAATAGGTTGATAGCCTTTTCTGTCTTAGAAACAAGTTCTGCAATAGCCTTGTGAAAGCCATTAACTTATACAGCTTTTCTTTCTTTATTTTCCCAAGTGACCTCAATTCTGCACTCATACCTAGGAGACAGTAACAAAGGAAGGTTTATTGTGCAGGCACTGCAGTCACAAATCCAGGGCCTGTAACATATATGATCTGGTGACCCTGACCAAATCGCTTACTTGCACTGTACTTCCTTTTTTCATTGATGCAATGAAAATAATATCATTATCAGTGATAATATTAATTAATATTAATAGCTATCATAAAATTGTTTTGAAGATACATTTATTTATTCATCCATTCTTTTTTCTTCTTTTATATGCAGTCCTGGGATTTGAATCCAAGAGCTAGTGCGTGCTAGGCAAGTGCTCTACCACTGAGCTATATCTCCATTTATTAAAAACAAATATTATGTATTTTCATTTTGAGATATGGTCTTGCTAAATTTCCCAGGCTGAGCTAGCATTCATGATCCTCCTTCCTTAGCCTCCTGCATAACAGAGAGTGCAGACCAGTGACAGCCACCTATAATTTCAATGGAAGAAAGACAATAAATAGAAAGGAAAAATTTAAAGCACACAGAATAATTCATTTGAGAGAGGAAACCATATATTATATAGCATGTGCAGGGATGACCTCCCTGATAATATCCTATTTGAATAGAGATCTGAATAAGGGGAAGAGGTCATGAAGTTAGAATGGGATGTAAGTGGGAGCGTATCAGGTAGACGGAACAGCAGAGTCAAAAAGCTGTTCATGGTGTTTTTAAAGAACTGTAAGGAGGGTCTTGTGTCTAGAGCTGTGAGAGTGAAGGGGAAGATTTTTAGAGATAAATTCAAAAATAAATCAGAAGAGTAAGATCATATATAGACCTTGTAGAACATTGTCAGGGTTGGCTTTCAACATGTACTGTCAAATTGAAAACACTTCTAATTGTTAGTTCACTATTATTCCATGTATAACTAATAAAAGTTGCCATGTAAATGATAGCACAATGCCAGTTTTTTTTTTTTTTTTTTTTCTTGGACAAGCCTGGGGATAGAACCCAGAGCCATGTGTAGGGGAGTGGTCTACCACGGAGCTGTGTCCCCAGTCCAGTATAGTATATTTTAACCACATAGAGTTTTATTTACTTAAATAACTCATTTAGTCTTTCTTAGACAAAAATTCTTTAACATGTGCTGTGAGTCTACATCTGTTTCTTTTTATGTACACAGCAACTTCTTATCTCAATGTTGAATCAGTGTAAACTTGAAGACCTTAAATACAAGATGTGTCATCCCAGCTGGGCATGGTGGGGCACACCTCTAATCCCAGCTACTTGGAAGTCTGAGGCAGGAGGATTGGAAGTTCAAGACCAGCCTGGGCTACTTCAGGAAAACCTGTCACAAAGTAAAATTTTAAAAAGGTTTGGGGTGTAGCTCAATGACAGAGCATTAGCATAGCATGTATGAGACCCTGAGTTTAGTCCCCATAATACTAAAACAAAAAATGTGTAGTCCCTCCAGTGTCTGTACTTCAGTTGTACTAAAGACACCATAAACAGCTACAGCCAAGTTTGTCACACAATGACCACTATCAGAGAGTTGTCATCTGTCCAACAGTGAATATAAGATACTTTTTTCACTATTAGACAGATGGCCATTCATATATATATATGAACATATATATATATATATAAAATATATACATGTATGTTATATATGGAGTATGAATGAGATAGAGTCAGAAGAGGGTCTTGGGAAAAGGCGTGATGATTTATTTAAAGAATCCCTCTTGTTACCATGAAAAAAATGAGTAAAGGTAGAAGCAGAGAGCTGGCTATATTTATTCTAATGACAATTTAGATATATGGTTGTATTTTTGTTTAGAAATGGTAGTTTAATGGTAGTATGACATGTTCAGATTCTAATCACTTTTAAAAGATAGAATTGATAGAATTTTTTTTTAATTAGTTCTGATATTTAATGTGGAGAATTGGAGAAAGGATCACTTCAGGTTTGTGACTTGAGATGAGGAAGACCATGGAGGAAGAGATTGGGATCCACTGAGGTCAGGAGTCTGCTTTTGGACACGGCAACTTTGAATTTCCTATTACACAATAAAATAGAGAAGTGGGTTAGGTAGTTAGAAAATGAGTCTGAAGTTCACAGAAGCGATATAGTCTGCAGATACAAAGTTGGCTTAAAATGACTACATCATAGTATTGATATTTAATACTATGACACAGGGTGGAATCACCTGTGCTTTTCAATATTTTGGATCACAAACAACACCTAAAGTTGTATTTTATTTCACCATGTCACTATCCAGCACAAAAACACACACTGGAAAAAATGTATTGGCTCATGTAATTTCATCTTATATGTGTGATACATTGTTTTTCTTGTCTTATCTTTCTCTCCTTGTTCAAAAACCAGAGTGACTACATATTCTTCAGATTGAAAAACACTAAGCTAGAATGGAATGAGACCAGAGAAGAACTGAGTCCAAGGACCACATTGCTAGATGTCCTTCCTATGTGCAAAGACTTTCAACAATGCCTGCCACATTCAAAGGGCTCAAAAATGTTAGTTTTTGTTATTAAAATGTTCCCTCTCTCCAAATACTCCTTGATTTAGTTTTATAAGTCTTACAGTTAGAAAGCTCAGATTGTAGTTTTCAGAAAAAATAAATAGGCTTTAAATTAATTTTCTGTATTTTATAATTCATCACACCATAAACTCAGCAATGTAAAACACATGTATTATGTTAGCTTCTCTGGGTCAGAGATCCTGGTACAGTTTATCTGAGTTTCCTCTTCAAAGATTCCACCAGGCTACAATCAAGGTGTTGGCTGGAGCTGTCGTCTTATCAGAGTCCTGAGTGGAGAAAGATCTACTCTAAAGCCCCCAGGGCGTTGGCAGCATTCCATCTTCTTATAGCTGTAGGGTTGAAATCCCACTTGCTCTCTGGCTGTTGGCTGGGGGCACTAGACATAGACCTCTTCATAGACAGCTTGTAGCATGGCCACTTCTTCAAAGGCAGCAGAAGAATCTCTCAAGCTCCAGTTTGCTCAGATGGAGTCACATAATATGACTTAATCACAGGATGGCAACCCCCACCTTTGCCATTTAATGTAATTTTATCAAGGGAATAAAATCCTTTTTGTCAGACTCCTTTGGTTAGAAGCAACATATTTGTTATGTCCATATTTAAGAGAAAAGGATTATATTACCAAAAGGTCTGATTTATTGGGGGTAACTTTCAGTGTATTTTCCTGTTTTACTTCTTATCCTGGTATTCTTCCAGAGCCTAGGGTTTGTAAAAAAGAGTGAATTCTTTGTTCTATTTCTTTACTGTGAAACAGGAGAGTGTAGGCTGAGGGTAAGATTTGAGCACCATTTTTGATGCGTTCAGTTTCATTATGGGAACATGACAAGGTAATCAGAATCTCAGTTTTCTCATTTATGAAATGCTTATTACACATCTTTCCAGCACCTTTTTCCATGGGACTTTCATAAATATGATATCAAATCACCTGAGCCAGGTGCAGTGGTACATGCCTATAATCCCAGCGGCTGAGGCAGGTGGAGCATGAGTTCTAAGCCAGCCTCAGCAACTTAGTGAGGCTCTAAGCTCAGACCCTATCTCTAAATAAAATTTTTAAAAAGGGCTGGGGATGTCTCTCAGTGGTTAAATGCCCCTGCATTCAATCCCAGGTACCAAAAAGAAAAAGGAAAGGAAGCAAAAAATTGAATTAGGTGCTACAAAATGTATAAAATTATAAAATGAAAATATCTATTATGATGATTATACTCTGGTCCTCTGACCAGAGACTGCATTGGCTGTCTGGGAGAATACAACAGTGTTATGAATGGCTGGTGGCCTTCACCTTGTCACCAGCAAACTCTCAAATACTCATTGAATGAATAAAGCATATTTGTCTCTGTTTGGTTTATAACTAGTTTTGTTCATCTTGGGAGCCATAGATAGTTTTACCTTCCTTTATGAAGTATGTTTGATTTTTAAAACAAATCACAAGTGTTGCACAGTTTGTACTAAAGGACTACTTTATTGCTTTTTTTATTACCTGAAAAATGCAACACAAGTTTAAAATTAATAACAGTCAGTAAGAGGGAATAGGGATAATAAAAGTTATGTTCCTTGCTTCAGAAGCAACTCACTTTCCATTTCCTTACTAAAAAAAAAAGAGAAAATCTAAAAACTTTCTAGTCATTTTACCAGGGGAATTTTCTTTACCAAAAAAAAAATGGGACAGTGGGGGAGGCAGAAAGAAAAATATAAAAACTTTTAACTGAAGGCAGCATCCCTCAGCTGAGAACAGAATTGGGATTTACTTGACTTGGATGTTTCCTCAACCACCAAAAGCCCCCACAGCTATCTTTGGAAAGAGAGAGCAATAGTGAACCATCAGGGGAAAATAGATTGATTAGGAGATAGCAAATCTGGGTACCTCACGTATTTCACAGGACAGTCAATTGGGAAGTGGCAAACTTAATTGACCATCTCCAAAAATCTTTTGTAGTATACAGATCTGACTTCCCCAGGGGAGAAATATATTTTTCATTGAAGACCAATATCTAGTTTGTAGTTATTAAAAAAGTGGAAAAACATTTATCATATACATCTTCCAATACTACTCTAAAAATAATAGAGGCTTGCCAATACCTTCTATTTGTACCTGTCACTGACCTATCTAGCATTAGAGTTTTATGTCCTTCCAGTGCCTTAATTGATCTCCTAGAAATGCTATTGACACAACCTGAGCTTGCCTTTCAATATCTACTGGGTATTTCTAAATGAATATTTTTCTCTTTAATGAAATTTGCTTTGGAAAAAGTTGATTCCTAACCTTTCGTGTTATGCCTTGTTCAACTCATTTCCCCTTTTTTATTTCCACAAGTGCATCAATACCTTGAGCAAGCTGTGAGTCCTGGTCTACAAGTTTGTATCTGCCCTCTTTGTCCTTCACTCTAGAGAGACATTCCAGTCGATTTAAAATCCTTTATACCTAACAACTTTAAAGTACATTGTGAAATGAAGCCAGAATTATTTTGTTCATTTTTTGATGTTTCTGAGAAAGAATCTCTGTAATTTCTTCTTCTTGTAAACAAAAGGAAGTAGAGGGGGGTGGTGGACACAATGAACCCAGATTTACTGGAGATGAGGTTTCCTGCTGAGTTGTAGAAGGAAATATAATTGGGTAGGTGAATAGCACCAGATCACAAAAGTCTTTCCAACTGTTTGAGGAACTTTGAATTTAAAGGAATGGAGAATCACTGATGGTTTAAAAATATGTGATTTTTATGAAAAATGATGATTTGCCCAATGATTGAAAAAATTTAAGACAGGTGTTGTTTTGAAGGTGATTATATTCATGTTAGTGTGAACCTCTAAGGTTGAGTAGAATTAAAAAGAAGTGAAATGGGGAAATGGATGAGAGAGATGTGTACTAAGGAAAAATAATTAAACTTAGTGACAAGATGTAGGTTGTAAACAGAAAAAATAGGGCAAAACTATGTAAATTCTAAGAAAAAAAACAGACTTCAGTAGAAGCACTCTCAAAGGGAAATTTTGGAGAGTAGAAAAATATGTTTACACTGCAGGTCTAGACAGACTTCGTATGCATGCATGTAAGTATGTACTTGTGTGTGTGTGTGTGTGTGTGTGTGTGTGTGTGTGAAGACCGTTCGTAACAGAGGTGACTGTCTCTTATGCTCCATTATTTTTTGAACTTTATCTTATTTTGCTTAAAGCCATGTGAGCTTTAAAATTAATCAAGTATCTGTTGTGGGTTGAACAGTGCTCCTTTTCACATTCATAGCAACTCAGAACCTCTAAACATGAACTTTTTTAGAAATCAAGTCCATGAAGATGTAACAAGGTAAGATGAGTTTCAGATGTCAAGCCACCAGAACAGGGAGAGAAAAATTGTCTCTAGTTTTAAGCCACCAAGTTGGTGGGAACACATTACTGCAGGAAAAAATACGAATTGTGAGTGTTGCTAGACACTGTCCTGAGTGTTTAATTCAAATGAGCATATGGAATCCTGTGGTGTACAGACTATTATTATATACTTGCTAAATAAGAAAACTGAGGTGGTCATGATTTTTGTATGAGATCATAATGCTAATAATTGGTAGAACCAGGATTCTTAAAATAGCAGTTGGACTTAAGAACTATCAAGCAAGGTACATTTTGGTCACTCCTTCAGCTGCTAAGAGCTTCCTAAGAGAGGTATCTTAAGCTTTAAGAAATTCTCTGAAAATAAAAACATTTTTTGTTACCTTCATATTCAGCAATGGATCAAGAACTCCGAACATCTTGTTCCTATGTTTATGACTTCTTGAATCTCTAGTGGGCCTCTGAGTTGTAAGGGGTTACAAAGGCTTCATTTTGTATTTACTTTCTCTAATTCTCCAGGCTTTGGTATCTAAAGATTTTTATAATCTCTAAAATGATTTTACCCAACGACATAAGTTGTGTGGGTGGTCTAAGTAGAGACACTCCCAATGAATTTAAAGTCGTTGTGAAGCAGTATGTAAAACATTTAAGCTTTTCTCATTATTATTCTTAATTTATCAAAATGCCTTTGATGGAACTCGAATCTGTACCTTGGAGTTTCTGCTGTTCATGAAAGATGAACATTGGTTAGTGAACACATTTTTATGAAGAAATATTGCCAACATTGAATAGAAACGTTAACAATGCCTTTCATAGTCAGTTGTTTATATTAAAGGTAAATACATTATTATATATCTAGGTAATCCACAATATAAATGTATATGCTATTAAACCCATAAATGAGTGGTTCTATATTCTGATAATAGAACAATTTTATTTACTTCTAATTTCAATATTATTTTAAATGTCCCCAAAATTCCATCTTTCATTTGCATGTCCTTTTTTTCCCAAAGTATTTCATCTATGGGATTTAGAATTTTTGAATAAGACAGTGAAACAGAGTCTCTTCTTTTTCCCTTCCTGTCTGCATTGTGTATAGTGCTGGAAAATGCATTAATTCAAAATAGTCAACAATTATTTATTGAGTTCTCATTGACCACTGTTCCAGAAATTGAAAACAATGTTGAATGGGAGAGGATAAAAACTGAGTGTATGCTTAAGTATATGTAAATAAAAGAGATAATTTTGGGCAGTTGTATGGGAAATACTATCATACAAGTGATAGAGTGAAACAAAATTGTTTTAGGAAAATATCTTTCAGATAATATTAGTGATTCCAGATCTAAACTGTCATGCCTCATGATTTGATGGTTTAACTCAGTGCTGTTCAAAAAATAGAATATAAACCCTAAATTTAAGCCACACATGTAATTTTAAATTTCTAGTAGCCATACTATAAAAAGAGTAAAGAGAAATAGGTGAAGTAAATAGTGAATATATATTTTATTTTAACCAATGTTTCCTAACTATCAATTCAACAAAAAAAAAATTTAAATTATGAATGGAATTTGCATTATATTTGCACAGCAAGCATTGAAATACCATGAGTATTTTAAGTTCATTTCAGATGTTGAACAGCTACTTGTGGCTAGTGGTTACTGTGTCGATTTTTTCCCTTGCCTTCTCCATTTGAGGTGGAAATATTTTTAATTCCTATCTTCCTCACCAATACTCTGCAAATGGAAGAAATGCAATCAAAAACAAATAGGTCTACTCAACCCAAGAATATGAAAACAAAGCAAAGTTATTTATTAGGACATTTTAAAAATACAAAACATTTTTATATTTTATGCAGATCTTATAAGAATATCAAATTTGATATCAGAATAGAATAATAAAATCCCTGATATATTCTCTTTGAAGATAATTGAGAAAATAATACTTTATAAGTTTGAAAATGCAAAGAAAAAGCAAACATATAAATTTGGGAAAGACTTCAAAGAAGCCATCATATGTGCCTTGAGAGATTCCATAGCCATCACTGAGGAGTTACTCTTCCTCTTGGAACCACTCTACAGAGTAATTTTTCCATAAAATCTGTGACAGTTTTCATTTCAATATCATCCACAAGGAGACCATTTTTTTCCTCTGAAAAAAATGAGTATTATGCATAATTTAGATTATATTGTTACTAGATTTTTAAAGGAAATGGGTTTTTTCCATTCTTTGATTTTATTCCTGGGTTCTGATGAGTTTTAACATTCATTGATTAAATATGACAGTGGATCTGGGGAATGAAAAGAAAGATGGACTTACTTTATAATTTTGTTTCTAATATTTTAAAAAAACTGAACATGATATAAACTATGTTCAATTTAAAAATTTTATTTCAGATATGAACAATGCATAGACTTTGGATTCTGGGTCCCATTAGGATAATGAGTTTAGTCACTGGGACATGGGAACAGTACTATCTACCCCACCAAAGTGTTGAGAATTATACATGTGGTGTAGAACTTTGTGTGAATGTTCCAACAAGTTTTTTGTAGAGGTTAGTTACTCTTTCTCCCTTACTCAAATTTTCGCCTATTTTCCTTAAAAAAAAAAAAAAATCAAGTACTTTATTCAATTTGAAAAACAGCAGAAAAATAAGTTTTAATTTAATTTAAAAAAACTTGGTGGAAAAAACATTTTTTTAAAAATCATACATCAAAAACAAAACCCTGGAGCTGTAATTAACTGGACATATAGAGGTGAGATGTGCAAAATAAAAATAATTTAGCTTCCTACATCACAACTGCCTACTTGAAGTAGTCAGTCAAGAAAAAATCAAAAATGAAAATTCTTTGAAATGTACGTACTGCTCCTTGCCAAGAGATTAATGAAAATATTAAAGTCACTGAAGAATTAACTAAATAGGTCATTAAAAAATGAAAAGTATAGTTTTAGAATAGCTGATATATATGGTATTGTGAAAAGGACAGAATAAATGCTTGTTTAAATTTATTATTATACACACCTGTAACTTATCAGTGGTTAGGATAGTGTTTTAAGTTAGTTAAGATAAAATATTATCTGTCACTTAAATTACTTAAACCCCTTTACTAGGACCCTAAGTGCCCCAGTAGGACGTCTTCGCATAACTAGATGTTTTCCATCTTTTAATTACTATGACTAATTTTTTACAGCTCAGTTACAAACCCTTGAAAATAATGAATATGGTGACACATTCTTAATTATAATGGCGCAAATAGCACCACTCTAATTTCAGGCTTACATTGAAAAGGAATTTCCCTGGAATTGAAGCTCCTCTGATTGCTTTCCACATCACGTTTTAAACAAACACTGTGGTGCTTTAGCCATGACTTGGTTGCCTAGGATACACCATTAATGTAGCCCTGAGATGCTGCTACCAGTTAAGCTTTGAGGCCATGTCTATAACTGCTGCACATAGTGGCTTTTAATAAATTAGGGAAATTTAACAGAGACACTTGGGGAGGTGCATTTTATTAATGAAATAACCAGCTGTATATTTGAGTAGTTATATTAAAAATAGTTATTTTTATTTTAGTTGAGTCTAGTTTTCTCTGAAAGAGGCAAAAAGTGACTGTTTTTTTTTTTAAAAAAACAAATGCAAAATTGATTCAGTGACCTAATTCTAAAACACATTCTCAAAGAATATAATATTTGTTGTTGAAGTACTGGAAATGGTAACTTGCTAAATCACAGTGAGTCATTTTTATAAGCTGCTTCATCTGATAGTATGTTTTATTGATAGATTTTTGTTTGGTCTCTGTTAAAAACACATCACAGTTTATCTTTATGAAGATTTTAAAAATTTGAAAATTTTACATATTATTTTAGAAACATCATTTTAGTACAAAAGTTAGCAGAAATGTTTGTAACAGCAATTATGAGAGTTTGATGCCGAACCACAGAAAAACATACAAATTTGAACATTATGTTTATGGGTTATTATATCTCTCTCATTAACAAGTTAGCCTTCAATTCCTGTAATAGTCCATTGTTAATTACCACCAACAGTGGACTTCTGGTTAAATACGAGATGGAAATACAAAACTAGTTATAAATTTTAGCAAAGCTTTAAGTTATCTGGTTTTAAAACTCAGTAGTACTCTTGCTTACCTAAGAAAAAATGAATTGTCCTCTTGGCTGATTTGAATGCAAATAGAATTGGAATTGGGGAGTGGGAAGATCCAGTTTGAACCAGCAGGTGGTGCTTGAGTTTTAAGTGCATTTAGAACAGAGGTTTTTTTTTTTTTTTTTTTTTTTTTCCTTTTTTTAATCTTGTAAAATCTTCAGGATGGTTGTTATTTTCTTTTATCCCACACAGGTCATTACATTCTAGAAGGGAAAATATTATTTAGGGCTTCTGAATTATCACTGAAATTCATAACTGAACTCTTTTCTCTCTTTTCATTCTTCCGCTTTTCTCTAATCATCATTCCGGATTCTAGAGTAGCTTTTGGCAGCTGTGGTCTGGGGGAAGAAGGATAAAATCTTTTCCCCAAAGCAGAGCACCTGGATGGTGGGAGTGGGGGTACATCATTTCTGCATCAGGTATCCAGGAAGAGTTTCAGGCGTGTTGTCTGCACATGCAACATTTTCTCACCTGGGCAAGATTCAAGGAGCTTCTTAAGCTTTACCTTGAAATCTTGGTGTATGTTTATGACTCTGCTCCTCTAAGCCTGGGTTTCTTTGCCTATGGTTGTTAGCATGCTGATCTCCTCATAGTGACTTCCTTTTATTAAGTCCTCAAAATAGATATAGTCTCAAAGATAACAAAGTTATGACCTTTGGTGTCTGTCACAGTAGGAGGGATAACACTTATGTTCTGAATACTACAGAAAAAGAGTTGCCCATTGCACCAAATTCAACATGAAAACAAACCAACAACTACAAAAGAAACATTTGCTTTTTTGATAGATGATACATTTTTCATTTATATATACTAACTCCAGTATATGAGCATAAAATCTAAATAATAAAAGACACATTACTTCTGGATAACTAGTGTTATTTCTTTCCATGAACATGTCAAATAACCACTATTATAATTACTAAACATTCAATCTAAGAAATATACTGTTTGTCTACTATGTAGATCTACTATTCCTACAGAAATAATCAGAAAGCAGCTTATAACAATATTTCTTCGCTTTAGAGAATTCCTTTATTGGTTGTTTATTAAATAAAATTTGATTTTGTAATATTGATAGCTTTAGGATTATTGCAATGTTAGGGTCCTAGATTCTAATTTATTTGGGCAGTCAGATTTGTGACATTTTAGTTTGAATGATATCCACTTTATATTCCTAAAGTAATAGGTGCACTGTATTCTCAGTCCATTGTGAATTTACTGGATATTTAGTTCACTTTATATAAAAAGTAATCAGAGTAAATCACCTTTTTCCCTAAAAAATAGTCCCTTTTCTCCTATTTTTTTCCTCAGTAGGAATTTTTGCTGCTGATGTTAATGTCTTCAACCATTTATTATAGTGGTTTCTTTGTGAACTCTGATTCAAAGTGACTGGGCTGATTGGTATCAGTAACAGCAGAGCAAAGGGAATAAAATAATAGACCTTTCCTAGGTTTATGCACAAGTCTTCATTGTGTGATTAACATGGCATCACGTCCTTCTCTACAAAGTTGTGGATTTTTTAATTTTTTAATTTTTAATTTTTATTTTTTGATACTAAGAATTGAACTCAGGGATGCTTAACCACTAAGCCACATCCCCAGCCTTTAAAAATTTTTTATTTTGACACAGGGTCTCACAAATTTGCTTAGGGACTTGCTAATTTACTGAGGCTGGCTTTTAACTTGTGATCTTCCTGCCTCAACCTCCTGAGCCACTGGAATTACAGATACCCACCACTACCTGGCTTTTTTTTTTTTTTTTTTTGGTAGTACTGAAGATCAAACATGAGATTTTCCATTTCTCTCTAACTCTTAGCAATTCAGTATGTGTCAGTTATTAATTAGGCTATGCAAGTAAGGTTCTTCTAGGGCTCTGAAAAAGGTAATGAAGTTCATTTGCCTGGTGAGCTCCATTGGTTTGCATTTCATATTCATATTCCAATTTCTAGGTTCTTGTGATTGTGTGGACATAAGATATAAAAAGTGAAAATAATTTGTTCAAACTCAACTGCTAGTCAAAAAAATACCAACTAAAATCCAAAAGTTCTAACAGTCTTGGGTACAATGAGTAAATATTTTATTGTTTTTATACCTGGAAGTTTATTTTCTTCCTCCCTCTGGGTCTTGCACATCAGAACTGGTGAAACAATTTTCTCTTTTTTCAGTACATCTTTGGATACTTGAATTTATTGCAAAACTAAAATACTAATGAAGCAGTTCCATCTCACATTCCAGAGAGCTGCAAATCAAACTCAAAGGATTAGGAAAAAGTTACCCTTTGCTAGTTTATAAGAAGACTAAAATTTCTTACCAGTTCATGATATATATGTAATTTTCAATCTTCCGCAGCATAGAAAGCTTGTTGTCAGCTGACTTGTTCCTTGCACACCAGACCAATGCTTCTGTCTCAAATCTGTATACAGTTTTGAGAGGAACAGTGTCCCTTTGGGGATGAAATTTGCTTTTGCTATTTCTGTTATTCTTTTTTCACAGGAGGATGTATAATAATTTTCTGCCTTAGGGTCTTGAAATAACATTAAAGATTGGCAATTCACTTAGGCTTGTCATTCTCAAGGCCAAAGTTGACTCATAATGCACAGGGGAATGGTGATGTCCACATGATTTTTTAAAAATACCTTTAGCATATAAATATTATTTTTCCAATTACAGGTGGCATTTTGAAATTCTTTCCTGTGTTATGAGTCATTCAAATATGTTACAAAAATATGTATTTTATCTTTGTATCCACAAGCTCTCCTTTAGGATGATTTTGGTTTTTGGAGTAGCTCTTAGAAACTTCTTTCTCACACAATCACAAGGCAGATGGAAGCACAGAAAAGTTGGAAGACTTGAAATTTGGAAGATAGGCATAGGAAGAAGGAAGTAGATGTCCTAAGCTAGAGATAACAGAATTGTTATTGTGAATAGAGTAAAGGTGAATTTAGATTCGTTTTCAGCTTCATATGGGTTACTTAATGAAACATATGAAACTGAGAATGGTTTCTATCAACCTCCACATCTTTTTGCCTTTTCTTCTCTATCTGTCCCATAGACTTGAAATTGCTCATTGATTTTTGTGCTTGAAGGAGAAAGATATTTTTCCTGCTCCTTACCTGCTTTCACCAGTCCTACAAACATGATCACTGAGCTAAGGAACAGCATGCAGATTCTTCATGTACAGTTTATGTGTAATGTTCTGGGAACTATGAAGTCCAGGGGCCATGATTTACAGCCAGGTGTGCAGAACCAATGTCTAAGGGATGAAGAGGAAGTGCAGACACAGAAAGGGATGTAAATATAGTGATAAGATGGGACTAACATTTTTACCTTTTGTTTTCACTTCTGAATACAAATGATTCCTTTGTCACAGATCTTGGAGTTTTTCCCTTTCTTAGAGGAAATTTTGGGTGCTTGGGAGGATTACAATGTAAGATGAGAGACATTACAGTTACAAAATTGAATTTTCACTTGGAAATTCAAGAACCTACAAAATATTTAAAGATGCTAGTAAATCATTAAACTATAGAAGAACTTTTAAAGCTCAATGTAATTCATTCGTCGTGGGATTATGAGTACAAACTAAGAAAGGTAGGTAGGTAGATAGATAGATAAGATAGATTCCATGTACATATCTCCTAGTATTGGCCTAGAATTCCTATTATTGATAAATGAGAACTATAAATGCTTGCATAATTCTTTTTAATAATGAGCAATAAATGCTGCAAATAGTAAATTTTAAAGTTTATCAGAAAATTTCAAGGCTAACAGTAAATCAGAGAACCTGTTTATGATTTTATTTTGCCTACTATAAAATGGCTATTTTTTTTTACAAAGAATGTAGTTATAGCCATATGAATAAACAGAACCTATTTGAATTAGTAGATCAGATAGGTGATAGATGAAAAAGTCAAAATGTACTGATAGTTGGTTTGGAATTTAGGTTTCATTATCTAAAGAAATGGTGACCTATGTCAACTGAATTTGCACACAAGACAACAGGGCAATTTCCAATGTTATTGTATGATGCTAATATGTAGCATCCTCACTTAAAATATAACAGCTTTATTGAGATACAGGTCACTTAGCATAAATTTCATCGATTTAATGTGCATGAATTAGAGGTTAGGGATGTAGCTTAATGTTAGAGTGGTTGCCTTACTTGCAAGAGGGCCTGGTTTAATCCCTAGCACCATACACACAAAAAGTGTATTATTCAAGGGTTTTTGGTGTATTTAAGTTGTATGACCAACACAAATCAACTTTAGAATACTTTTCTTGTCTTAAAAAGAAATCCTGTATCTATTAGTAGTCATTACCCTTTTCTTTCCAACCTTGCCCCCAGAATTAGGCAAACGCTAATATAATTTGGGACTCCCACATTGTTTTCAAAATTGTTTTAGCTATTTTAGGTCTCTTGAATTTTCATATGGATTTTATGATCAGTTTGCTTATTTGTATAAAGAGAGCAGCTAGAATTTTGATAAGGAATATTTCAAATCTGTATATCCATTTGGGAAGTACTGCTATCTAAGCATTGTTAAGTATTCTGAACTATGAAAGGGTATCATGGGATGGCTTTCCTTTTATTTTGCCTTCTTTAATTTCATTGAATGGTATCGTATGGTTTTCAGAGTATAAGTTTTTCTCTTTTGTTAAATTTATCTCTAAATATTTTATAATTTTATGCTATTGTAAACAGAATAATTTTCTTAAATTCACTTTCTAATTATTCATTGTAAGTGTATAGAAATAGTTTGTTTTTGTGATGCCTCTAGTACTGCATTTTCCCCCTTAGATTTCTGTGGTTGCTCTGGGTTTTTTATTCTTTCATACAAATTTCAGGAATATTTTTCTAATTCTGTAAAAAATGTCATTGGTATTGATAAGGATTGCACAGAATCTATAGATTGCCCTTGGTCATTTATCAATATTAATTTTACCTATCCATGAACATGGGAGGTCTTTCTGTCTTCTGGTTATGTTTTTGTGTATTGATCTTGTACTTTGTAAAATTGCTGAACTCATTCATTAGTTTTAATTTTTTTGTATTAAACTACTTAAAATGTCCTAAAGATATATCACCTGCAAGTAGATAGAGTTTTGCTTCTTTCTTTCTCATGTGAGAACCATTTATTTCATTATATTTCCTACATTGTGTGGCAAAATCCTCCAATCTAATGCTGAATAAATGTGTCAAGAATAGATATCCTTATTTGTTCCTGGTCCTTTGGGGAAAGCATTTGATATTATATTATTAAAATTATGATGTTAGATGTGGTATTTTCATAGATGACCTTTATTGGGTTAAAGAAGTTCCCTCTTTGTTAGTATGTTGAGTGTGAGTGTTTTTAACCATGAAGAGGTTTTTGACTTTTCCTGTGATTATTGAAGTAATTGTGTGTATTTTCCTTTATGCTACTGATGTGGCATATTACATTAATTGGATGTAAAAGTTGCCGTGCATTCATGGAAAAAATCTTGGTCATAGGGAAAAATAATTTTTATGTGCTTGATGAAGGTTTCTAGTATTTTACTTGGGAGCATCCTAACTGTACAATGCAGAACATTTGTAAAAAAACAGGCTGAAATACAGATCACTTAAAAAAGAGACTATGCATCTATATTTGCCTTATTTTCATCCACAGTATTTAGTATCGATAGCAAAAATGAAGAGATGCAAATGTGAAATATTTAATGTTCTTTGCACCCTGTATATTATTGGCTAGTTGAAGAGAAACATAAAATATGAAAATCATGTCAACCATAAACACCAGGTTGTAGCCAGAACAGACTATTTTAAAATTTGAAACCACATGTTCCAGATAGGTATCTCTGCTTCCACTGAAGGTAAAAATATATAGAGGTAGATAAAGATATGACACAGGTATACATTTCTCTATATGTGTCTGTCCACAAAATTATAACACATTTGTCAAGAAATGTCATTTTGTAGTTCATATGTAGAAGTCAAAGATGATGACAACAAACTTCTGCCTTGAAAGAACTCATATTCTACTGGAAGGGGCAGAACCGTAGAATATGAGTGAAGATGTAGAACTGTGTACAACTGTGAAGATGCTGAAAACTATGAGAGCTTAAGATACGTGATGTAAGATGTATAATGGAACCCCTTGAAGGCTCACAGGAGCAGGAGATTTTGCTCATTGGAATGAAAAAAAAAAAAAAAAAAACTATTCATGGAGGAAGCTGTTCAAGAAGTGTATGCAGACTTGGAGGTTACATAGGATTTTATCAGGCCTGTATTGGAAAAGAGGGACGTTGGTAGAAACATTCAAGATGGGAACAACTTTGTGAACAAAATCTTCCAAAGCAGGAAAGTGTAGGTCATATTTATAGAGCATCAAATAGTTCCGTTTGGCTGAAGAGAAGATTTTGAAGGGAATTGATCATGTATTCAGCTGGAAGTTCAAACAAGGGAAACAATATTGTAGGGGCCAGGAAGACCAGCGTGAGCAGTTTAGCCTTTACTTGGATAGGCAGTGCAGAAGCTCCCCAATGTTTTCATTGAAGAAGTGTTGCAATCCAGGTTGTAAAATCTTTTAAATGGAAAGCATGTGGGTCTGTACAGATTTAACCACCTCTCCCTGTAAAAAAGGCTACTGCCTCTTAAAGGTCCAGATTATGACAACCAGCCTGGTAGATACTTTTCTGGAAAACAAAAGGAAACATTGTTTATCTTGTCAATGGAAGTGGGTTGCTCATATTAATTCAGGATTTAATAGCAAGCTAAGCCACAGGGAGCGGCTGTCATGATGAAAAACGCCATTGGAGTCCTCCTGGAAAAAGGTACTTCTGATGTAAAAGACCTCAGGGAAAGGTTTCTGGGGAATCCATAATTAAATGTCACATCATGGCAAAGGCAGAGGGGGAAAAATGACTGTGCTTGGAAAATGGCAAAACATGAATGCCTGGTCAAAATATTTTTATGCCTTATTTTTAAAAAACTGATGCTCTTCCTAGTGACTTGGATTTCTGATCAATCAGCCTCAGTAAATAAACTATTTATTAACAAAACAAAGGTAGTGGATGCACTTCAGCTTTGCTTGACTAGATAATGCTTGTGTAAATTCCCAAATTCTGGGTGGAATTTTTTTTCATTCCGGATGGGCAGAATGCAGAATATTTAACAGATTGATGCACGATCCTCTTTTGCACATGACACCTTGGAGGATATCTGGATACACAGAGTGATAAAAGTCAGGATGTGCCAACACGAAACCTTTATTCTAAACAAAGTTCTTTTCAACCCTCTTTCAATTCTCTTTTCCAAAGAAATAGTCTGTGGAAAAAAATGAATTATAGACAAGAAATAAAAAATTCAAGGATAGAAGTAAAAGAAAAAGCAGGTTTAGAAAATGGAGACTATGGAAAATAGAAACTACAATGACAAGCAATGATATCTGAAATGAAAATGGGCTTAGTTTTGCTCACACCACAGTTAATAGGTAAGACAGAACCTGTACATTTAATTCTTAGATAATGACTGATTTTAGAATTGAAAGAGGAAATTAAAGAAATAAATTGATCCCCAAACTGGAAAAGCTTTACATAAGATAGAAAGAACAAGGGATAAGTACCAAAAAGAAGAACCAAATCAAAGCAGATAAGATCAAAGTCAAGAAGAAGTCAGATCATCTTCTGTGATCATTTCAAGACTTCCAAAAAAATCACTTTTGACCTTACAAAACACATAATGTGTTAATAGCATGCAAAAACAAGTCAGCTCTTTGATTTGCAAAAATTCAGCATACAGGAATGCAATAATCTATGAGAATGACTAAACAGAGAAGTTTGCCTAGCATAGTATCTAACACATGGCATGCAATCAATAGCAATTTCTTGAGTTAATATATAAATAAGTTCTAGTCCAGTGCCTTCAGAGAGAAGATGTTATTATTGATCTATGACCAGTAAATATTTCTTACCCACTGTGTGCCGAAGAAAAGGGACACACTGATGTTCTAAGGGGCTGATGTTCTTTGATATGGCATAAGTAGACTCATTAGCATCCTATATACTGTGGCCTTTTACATCAGTTCTCTGACTCATGGAAACATAGTCTTGAATCTGTAAAGAAAGACCAAGCTGTAGACTGAGAAAACTAAGGAAATTTGCACCCTGCTACTCACACTATCTGGATGGAAGCTGGAATCCCCCTCCGTCTAGGCTCTCTGGTGAGCAAGCAGACTGGGCCCACTTCAATTTTTAGATAAACCAAGTATCAAGAATGGCAATTCATTCTTGGATCATTCATTCTATCCTGTATGAAATATGATTGTTTTCATTCGTCTCTCCCCTTTTCTGGTAGCCCATTCTACTTCCTCCTCTCTAAAGATAACTATATTACATCTTCTTAGGAATATATAGCATAACTATTTTTCTTTCAGGAGGCTACTGGCAGTTTTATTTTCAAACTAGACTCCTGCAGTCATCAAGGACACTGGGGAAGAAAAGCCAGGAGTATGACTGGAAGAGCAGATTCATTTTAATAACACGGCTGATGATAGTTTATCATTTTAGGTCAATTGATTAAATGTGATCAACACCTTCTTTCCAAAATGCTTGTTTTCATTAATGGAATAAAAGTGAAAAAAAATGTTTTTTGAAGTTCCTACTACATGCTACACATTTTATATGCATATTTTGCTTGGTCTTAATGATGATTTTTTTTTAGTTAGCTATTATTCCCATTTTATAGATATATAAACATTGTAAAAAAGGTTAAAAGATTTCTTTAAGGACTCAACCAGATATATCATGAATATATCTCTAAATTCTTGTATTTTCCTTTATAACACATAATTTGCCATATAAGAAAATGAAGATTTCATTTTTATATGATGTATTGATAGAACAAATTCACCATGAGAGTTCAGAAATACAGTTCTCCTTCACTTTTGATTTGTGCTAGGCTCTTTGGCAAGCCAGCAAAAGTTCTGTATTTTTGCCATGAAATTGGCTCTTGGTTTTCTCATTTTATTTGTGTTTTTAGGAATCTGGTTATCCCTAACATAAGAAAAGCAGAAAATAAATTTGTTTCATGTTATTTTGAATAAATTATTTCTCTAGTCTTGGGGGAAGTGTATATCTGATGCCTATAAAATTATTTTTACTTATTTGCATTTGAACACATTTTTCTACCCTAAATTTTGATATAAAGGATGACTGGCTAGATCCATGCCTTAACACAGCTGCTTTGCTACAGCACGATAGTGCAGGTGATTTATTAGTTCTCTCAATGTGCTGTGACCACCACAACTTGTAGATTGGCTGTTAAGCTCTTCCTTCAGATGGACGTCTTCTGCCATTTGCTCTTAAAGACATAATAAACTCACACTTAGCAATAGATGACAACAGTTGAGCTATGTATCCTAAAATTAACTTATTTCTATCATTAATAATTGATAATGGTTTAATATGTAAAATCTTGTGAATATCTAATGAATGGTGTCATCCATAGCGGCATAGCTTGTCCTGGAGTGTCATCTAAATTATGTTCTCTGTGAGAAGGATTTCCTAGTGACTAAGTACTCACCAGCTCAGGGGACAGATACACCATTTATTCCATCATATTACATTTCCTTCTTCTAACAGCTGTTACTTATTATTCATATTTCTTCTGTGTCAGTGCCTTGTGCTAGCAAATGTATCATACCGTTGATTCACATTTTTGCTTCCTTCCCATAGAATTTGAAAAGAAAAGCAGGATCTTTTATTTATTTATTTATTTTTTATCCCTCTTTTTTTTAAATTGGTATTGCTAACATTTTGTTTTCTGTGTCTAAGGGAAAACTGTTTTCTCTTTGCTGGGATAAACAAGGATAAAATAACAGAAGCAGCAATCTGTTGGCCTCTCATTGGGCAATTAAATAGGGAGGGAAGAGAACTGTTCAAGAACTGTCAAGAACTGGGCCCCAGAGCTCTCTGCCTCTCCCTCAGGGTTAGCTCCAGCTATAGAGGCGCTTTAACTGCCTAAGGAATCCGTGTTCACAGATAGACACCCAGATTTCATTTATCATAAGCTTAATGTTTCATATAGTAAAACATGTCAGATGAGGGAGTTGTCAACTGTCAGATGTCTGAATACTGCACATCATCATTTTTTTTTTAAATTTAAAAACTAATTAGGAATTCAGACAAGCTTCTGTCATATAGAGAGGCAGTATGATATAGTAAGGGATGGTAGAAAATGCATGGATTTGTGGCCAGATTGATCAAGGTTTATACTTGTGCTCCATTTGTGTTAGTTAGGGAACCTAAGACCATTAGCTGCATTCTCTGAGATTCAACAAAATGGAAACAACAGAACTCACCCTGAAGGGTTATCTTGAGAAATATGTAACACATCAGGACAATGGCTGCTATACAGCCAGTGTACACAAAGTGATTCTTTTCCTCCCTTCCTTTACTGCTCCTTCCTTTAAGTACACACTAATTGAGCCCCAGACACTCTGCTTAGGTTTAAGAGGACAGTGAAAGCAAAAGCAGATTCCTACCTGTTCACCAGATGTGGACCTGGTGGGGAGGGCTACAGTAAAGAAACAATCACACAAACCAGGGCATACTCTCACTGGAACAGGTACTGTAGACAGGAGGGACACATGGGAGCAAATATGAGCAAGGTTTCAGCTCTGTCACAAGAGCTTGAAAAGATTTCTCTGAGAGGATGACAACTGAGCTGAGGTGGGAGAGATTATGCAGGAAATGACTAAGCAAAGAGAAGAGTGAATAGCCATTATGGTGAACAACATCATAATCATAAAAGCATGATTGTATGAACCCTAAGTCTCTTCTACAAGTTTTTCCAGAGATGTAAAACTCACCCCAAACTGTGTACATCATTGAATTTTGTGTGTGTGCATCCCATCTTTGGCTTTCCTCTACCTTTCTCTAAGCATTTGGTGTATTGTGGAAGCCACAGTTTGGCGGGGATACTGCAGAGGCTGTTTTTCATCTTTTGGCTTCTTCATTGCTGTACTGGGATAGGTCTGATATATCTCCATCCACTACGAATGTACCAATTAAAAATCTCTCTATCCTTCAGCAGACTCACATCAATCACTCTTTGTCCACATCGCCAACTCCAGATGTTCCCAGCATTGTTAACAGGCCACCTGTCTTTGCTCATGCTAAACTGAAACTAGACTTACAGTGGGATCATTGATGCACATGCTTATGGCTCATTTCTAACCAGGGCATACGAGCCCTATGTATGGGGCAGACCGTGGCAACAAGCACAATGGCAGTCATTCTCATCAGATACCGTGAAATGTCGATAGAACTTAGTGACTTGATAAGTCAGCTCTCAACCATATTTCCTGTGCTCAAAGATGCCTTACTTGTGACTAATGTCCTTATTACAGCTTGAATGAAGTAAAAAAGGGGAATGAGGTGCAGATGACAGTTTTCCCTGTCCAATGAATGAACATTATTTTCCCTTCCTTATCCCCACGTGTGTACTCAAATATGTTCCCAGACACCATTTTTTAAAAAAGAGATTCCACATAATTTATGCTCACTTGGATTAACATTTAGCAATCTTGTAGTTTAATTAGTTAACCAGCTTAGTTCCTGCATAAATATACCTAAAACTGTTATAAGAAAGAGTTGGTTATTTATTTTTGCATTTATTTATTTTAAATAGACATAAGCTTAAAATTAAAACTCCATGAGTTGCCTCAATGATAAAAATTGGGAGGCAAATAAAATTTACTATTTAAGGACTGAAAATAATTTCAATAGCATCAATCTACACCTCTTGTTTTATAGATGAGATGATGTGACTTGCCATAGATTACATTGATGGTATTTAGGGGATCTCCAAGCATTAGACTAGATGTTTGGATATAATATGATGTGACTATTGGTGGCCCAGTTACCTCTTTCCAAACAGAATGGATTTGTAGTCTTTATTTGCCTTTGAAAAAAGCTAATTTGTATCACAGATTATTACTTCAAAAATGATCTTCAAGTAAAAAGAAATCAGACATATTCACTTCCTAATGGGGGAAACCAAGGCTTACACTATTATAGTCACTTATCCAAGAGTGTATATGGGATTCCATTTCACCCCAATTAGAATGGCAATTATCAAGAATACAAGCAACAATAGGTGTTGGCGAGGATGTGGGGAAAAAGGTACACTCATACATTGCTGGTGGGGTTGCAAATTAGTCCAACCAATCTGGAAAGCAGTATGGAGATTCCTCAGAAAGCTTGGAATGGAACCACCATTTGACCCAGCTATCCCACTCCTTGGCCTATACCCAAAGGACTTAAAAGCAGAATACTACAAAGATGCAGCCACATCAATGTTCATAGCTGCTCAATTCACAATAGCTAGATTGTGGAACCAACCTAGATGCCCTTCAATTGATCAATGGATAAAGAAACTGTGATATATATATATGAATATTACTCAGCCATAAAGAATAATAAAATTATGCATTTGCAGGCAAATGGATGAAATTGGAGAATATCATGCTAAGTGAGATAAGCCAATCTCGAAAAACCAAAGGAAGAATGATCTCGCTGATAAGCAGATGATGACACATAATGTGGGGGGGAGGGGGCAAGAATGGAGGAAGGAGGGGTGGAGGGGAAAGGAAAAAATAACAGAATGAATCAAACAATATTACCCTATGTAAATGTATGATTACACAAATGGTATGCCTTTACTCCATGTATAGAGAATCGACATGTATCCCATTTGTTTACAATAAAAAAAAAAAAAGAAAGTGTATATGGGGGTTGCCAGCAGGAGGTCTGCTCAGTATCAGTTTGGTATTCACTGACTTCTTCCTTAAGCAAGGCATTGCCCCAGAGAGTGGATCATGAAGATCATAAAGATTTTCTCCCTTCTTCTGTTTTCCTGATTCCTAGACAATAGAAGGAGTGGAAGGATTATAACCATCTATTTAAAATTGATCTCATGTTATAAGGATCCTCAATAAAACCTTTTCTTTTCTCTTATTATCCTCAAGATAAATTCAAAATCCACAACTGGAATCTACATGGCCTTTTGGGGTTGGCCTTTACCTCCTAGCAATTCTGACTCATCTCCTAATACATTCTCCTCCACTTATGGGGCTCCAGCCAAATAATCTTTGCCCCCATCTCCATTTCATATCATGTCTTCTACATGCTGTTTCCTCTATACTAGTTCATTCTGACTCAAGCTTCACGTCATAATCTCAACACCTTCTGGAAAACTGTCCTGACCATTCACTCTCAATTAAGTTGCATTCATCATATGCTCTTATAGAACATTCTGACATTCCCTTTATAGTGTCAGATATAGCAATTTAGTTACTTATGCAATTATGTACTCAAGATCTGTCTTTTTACCAGAGTCCCCATGAAAAGGGATAATGTTTCTTTTTGTTATTGTTTTTCAATACATCATCACTAGTACATACACACATAATTAAGCCTTCAGTAACTGGTAAATTTCTGGATATATGATTAATTCTTAGAATGGCTTGTGAATGACTAATGAATAGCAAGTGAGAGTGAATGGCTAATGAATAGCAAGTGAGAGTCCTGGTCTACTCTCAAGGATGAATTTTCTCACAGTCTCTTCCAAATCCTTTCTGTACTCATTCACCCATTAGCACATAGGTACATGTTACCTGCTGACTAAGACAGGGTTCCCCAAAACAAACAACATAATCTGTTCAAAGCAATTCCCAATGTGATTTATTTAGGGCCTATTCTTAGGATATGTACAAATATTGGAGTATGATATGAAGGCGATAAAATAAATCTTCTTTCTCCTGCAAACATATATTTGAGAGTTTAAAAAGCATGTTGTGTGTTAGATAGAGTATTGATCTGGAAAAGACTGCATGGTTCTACTTCTGTTGTAAGAATTAAGAAACAGTCCATCTGGAGGGATGCAGGTAACAGAAAACTTCAAATGCAGAAGAAAGGAAACAGACCAAAGGTGATTTAGATTCCCCTTTGCTGCCAGCTGCCCTATTTCTACTGGCAGAACATTACACCTGGCTCCACAGGCAGAGAGGAAGGTACAGTGGAGAGATGGCATCTACCAGTGTTGCAGGATGATCTTGGACTCCTAATGATGAACTTCTGGAGAAAATGCAGCAGGGAAGAGGGATCCCCCAGGGTTGTCCAATACATGTGGCAAGAAGCTGGCTTGACTTTTTTATCTCTGTATAAACACTGTTTACCTCTCCATATCTAGAGGAAAGGGTGAATGTGAGGGATTGGTTTCATGTTGACTGGCTAAGTACACATTATCACAACATTCAGATGTAATATTTTTAAAAAATCACCTTTCTCTGTAAGATGGCCCATTAACTAGTGAAAACCTCTTAACCATGGCCTTGTGCTTTTTACTCTTCATCTAGACTCTTCAGCTGTGTAGATGTTTACTTGTCTGTCAATATGGAAGATTTTGTCTGAGTACATTTATAGATCAGGTCTATGATTTGAGTAAGATCACTAATTTATTTGGAAAAGTTTTGAGTGTAGCAATGAGAGACAGATTAAGATAATAAGGTGTCTACCTCTTGGCCCTGCCTCTGGGTGTAAAGAATCCAGGTTTGTTTAGTAATCTTGTGATTGCAAAACATGTGAAGTCATGATATGCATATGGCATGATTGAGTTGATTTAAATGCAAAGAATCAGATTTGTTTAAATGCATGCTTTTGTCTATTTGCATATATGTGGCATCTACTGTGTGCTTGATGCCATCATATATAGGCAAATACCTGTGCATCGCTGGGGACACTTGAAGTTTGTGGTTCATGGGTTAAACCCTACAGCTGCATAACCCATTTGAATACCTAACTGGATTTGCAGTCTGTAATCATCTTTTCCTGGTCAAACTCTTGGGCATGCTTTTTTTTTTCCTTTTTCTCTTGGTCGTTATTCGTCAACCTTCTTCTGTTTGATTTTTTTATCTAGGAAAAAGAAAACACTACAGCAGAAAAAGAAAAACTTTAAGTGGTCTCTATTTTACTTTAAACTTAATTTGCACTAGATATTCAAAGACTAAAAAGTGAAGATAAAAATATAAGGTGTAGAATGCTTTATTTGGATTAAACATATAAAAATGTTTCTCTCATGGACTCTTTTTTTCTTTAAACATAGGAACTATATTGCTACAATTTAGAAAGAAAACTTGGCATGAGGTCATGGTGGAAAATAACAAGATAATTTATAACCTTCTAGATTTACAGAATCATATTTATTTATAATCAAATAGTTCAGTCAAAGAATTACTGAGCGTATGTTAAGAACCCTATTGGCCCCCAGTGAGTAGTTTTTTTTTCTCCCTTTGGGGCCTCAATTTCCTCATGGGCAAAATGAGAAGATTGTCCTAGCTGAATTATCTCAAAGTTTCCTTTCTAATTTTAATATTAGACATTTTGTATTTGGTTACATGACATGATAATTGGCACTTTGTTGATAATTTTAAGCAATATAAATAAACAAATGTCAATTAATCAAAATTTAACTATTGATCCAATTAATTGGAAAGATCCTCCTCCAAAATGAAACTTCAGCTTTCCAATTTGAGAGAGTGCCAGAGATTCTTATTCACTTAACTTGTGTTTCTATCCACCCCTCCCAGGAAATTGAATGATATTAACATGCACATTATACATTTCTTTTCCAACTAAAGATTATTGAAACCCATTAAGGATTATTGTCACTCTTCAGTGATGACTATTACACATTAACTAAAAACAGAATGAATTATTCCTCCATTACCTAGTTATCTCAGACTAACTCCCTTTGTAACCAGTTGGCCATGTCACAATAAAACCTTCACAAACTGAATTAAGTTCCCTGAGTGGCAGAAATGTTCCTGGAACATTCTGTGTACTTTTTCATTTATTCATTCTCAGGTGATGATAAATATTTCCCAACTTAAAGTAAACTGTAATGAAATCTGTCTCTAGTCTCCTACCTCTGTGTTTTTTCCTCTGTCCTGGAAATTTGTCCAACTGGAAATTTGGAGACCTAGACTGAGTTGATTCTGACATCTCATTACAGCCTTTTGCAAGAAATCAAAGACTGTTCTGCCTTGATTTTCCCTGTACCAAGATCATCTTCCTCAGCCCCTTATCTTTTTCATACAGGCAGACTTATTCTCTCCATCTTCCCCTGGTAGCCCTGCTCGTTTTTTAGGTTTTTTACTGAAATCTATTTCATGTTGTTTAGGCAATATGACTCATATTTGCTCTATATTAATGGTAATTTATTAAGGTTTTCTCATACCTTAAGCCATAGTATTGTGCTACCTGTATTTGTTTATGTTTTTGGTCTGAGTATGTCACTAGATTTCATCGTCTCTTCAAAGGGGAGATTACTGAATTAAGATAGAAAACTCTTCTTGTCGTAGTCAACATATTATGGTTTGTACTTAAGAATACTTAACAAAACATTAGCTTACAGATTGAATGGGATTTGCCAGTTTTCTAAGATGTAGAACACAGTTTGGTATGAGAAGTAGTAGATATGTAGTAAAATGATTTTATATCTGAGAATTCAGAATGCAATTCTGTGCCTCAAAGGAATCATTATGCACACTAATTATTGTTGTACACTGCAGAAATAGTGGTTAGCAGAGGTTTCTTTTGATAGGAAGGCAGATAAATCAACTTCCCTGTAGTTAATTTTTTAGATGGTGCATAATCCTTTTATGCAAATGCTAGTCTTCCCGCAGTTTACATTGAGGTTTTAACTCCAACAGAGTTATGATGTGTGGAAGAAAATCCAAAGCCAAAAAAGTTCTTTGTAATGTTCTTGACCCTGGGATCCTTAGAACATTTCAGCAGCACTCAACTGTTGGCAGAAAGAATAGTGCTTTAGAAGTGCTAACTGTGGCAGTTGGGGCCACAATCACATTTATCATAATAGTTGCAGAAGAACTTGTTTCAAAAAACAATTGGAAGGCCAGGTGTTCAACCCTGTAACAGATATGTTCCTTGGAATGGTAGATTCTGCTCACAAACTATGGAAGTATGTTTTTATGTTAAAAAAATATGATTCTAGTATCACCAAAGTAGGCACATATCTATAATAAGACTACTTATAGTAATATTTGTGCAAGGGCAGAGATTGCTTTTTGAAATGATTCAGTTTCATGGCTCAATTTCAATAGCCTAAATATTCTTCATTTCTACTTGTTTCTTGTCATAGAAAATCATAAAAGCAGGTGTCTCTTTCAATTATCCAATATAAATAAAGAGATGATGGTCATAATTTATTGATTTAATCTCTAACACTGATATTAATTTTCTAGACTATAAGAAAGTAATTTTACTTCAATCCACCTGTATTTGATGTGTGTTTTTGAGAAAGCAAAAGTATGAGTATAGTTATCATTTTTCCCCAAATGCAGGTACATTGCATCCATATCTCTAATTCACTCAGATAGGTCTTAAGTTACCTTTATGAATACGGCGCCGATGTGCCAAGAACAGAACAATAAATAAGATGAAGATTTCCAGCCAAGGTCTCAACAGCCTAGAAAAGCAAATTAACAATTTGTTGTATACAAGAAAGGATGAGCATATCTTTAAGACATACAATAGAAGCAAAGTCATGGATGTGTGAGTTTAAGAGGATTTGGGGACTAGAACATAATAATAGCTACAAAGCAGTATCATAGGCACTAGGCTAATAGCTTTACATATATTATCATATATATGATATGTACATATAATTTGATGAAATTCCTACAATTGTCCTACAAGTTGTTTACTTTTCCTGTTGTATAGATAGAAAGCTAAGGATTAAGGGATTAAGAGCTTCAACAAATTAATGCAGCAAATAAATCATGGATCTGTAATTTGAATCTTGTTCTACTTCAAGACCAATGATTGTTAAAAATGCCATCTTTAATGTCAGTGCCTTAGTATAGTGGGAGAAGAGAGTTCTAGGGAAAGTGGCAGGATTATGATCTCTTTTCCAGACAATTCTGGTAGAGGCTCTATGGACCATGTGTACTCTATGTTTTCATATTCAAAACTTTATTCATCAGTGTAAGTTGTTTCCAAGATTATGATTTTTGATCCAACCAACATTTCCTTATTTCTCATACCTTGGCTCTGTTTAGACTGCTTAACATAGATCTTATTTATCTCTTACCTGTGGTTATACTTAATTCCTTGACTCCTTTCTATTCCTAGACCTTGACTCTCTACTCTCTACTCATTATGTCAAGTATGGGAGGAGAAGCCGAGTCGCGCTGAACTGCCACCACTCTAAATATACTGTCAACTTCAAGTGACTCTCAGACTGCCCAATAGTTCTGTTAGAGTTCCCCTGTTCATTCTCCTTCTCCCTCCCTAGTTAATCTAATCTAATCCAATCCAATCCAATCCAATCCAATCCAATCCAATCCAATCCAATCCAATCCTATCTAACCAAATCTTCAACTTTGCATTCAAATCTGATTTATCTGATTACTTTGCTTCAGATTTCACTGGAAACACTGAAGCAATTAGAAGAAAATTTCCACTGTCTTCTCTTTACCTACCACCTATCCCCATACCAGAAGAGAAAACACTTGACTTGTGAAGTATACACCCTCCCTTTTTACAAATTCCTGGAAATTATTCCAGACCCATATCTCCTTTCCGTACCATCTACTTTCACTCTTTGCTGGATTGTTAACATCGGCATGCAAACAGCCTACTGGTCTTAGTCTTTAAATTTCTTCTCTTTTAAAGCTATGGGCACTTCCTTATTTATTTTATCCAGACTCCTACCTTTAATTATGGTCTATAAATAGATGATCACTAAATTTATCTTCACTCTTCAGGGCTCTCCTTAAATTCAGATTGATATTTTGTGGCATATTCTCCATTGCTACTCAGATATCCAATAGTCATCTCAAACTCAACATGGGCAAACTGCTCTTCCTTTATGATCTTTCCTCTCTAAGAGGAACCCCAAGTTTGCAGTGTTCAGGTCAAAAACCTTGAGATCCTCCTTGATTTTCATCTTTGTTTCATACCTTGAATCTAATTTACCTAAAAATTGTGTTGATGTTCTCTTCAAATGAAAGGGTTTGAAAAGTTCTTACCAAAAAGAAATAATCAATATTTGGAGAAGATACATTTAACTAGATATAAACATAGCACATGTATACATTATCAAAATATCAAATTATCCCATTAATAAGTATATTTCTATGTGCCATTTGAAATACATTTAATTAATTAGGAACATTTTTTAAAATTTAAAAAGTAATATAACTGAGATCTAATCTTTTCCTAATATATCCATTCTGCAGCAAAACAGGATCCTCTTTACCTGGAAAAAAGGAACTGTTCTCCTCCTTTCCTTGCATCTCTAGAGCTATTCTCAATTCCAGAGTCAGATAAACATTTCATAGTTATGATCAAACATAGATCATATTATGTCTTGTCATAAAACCCTCTAGTTGCTCCTTTTCTGTGGCAACTTTGATTCTGTGGAGCAAGAATCAAAGTCTACACAGTGACCTAGAAGGACTCACCAAGTCCACCCCTGTTACTCCTGGGTCATCTGTTTTCTCTGTTACTTCACAGTGCTTCAGCCATTCTCAGTTCCTCATTCTTCCTCAAACAAAAGGAAATGTTCTTTCAGCTAAGAACACTCTTCTTCCAGTATCTGTGTGATGTGATTCTTCAATTGCTTCAGTGTTCCCTTAAATGTCTTCCTGTAGGTAAAGCCTTCTTTAATCAGGCTGTATATATATATATATTTACAATGCCCATTTTCTCAATCACTTTCTATCCTCTTTTGTTCGTCATATTTCCCCTCAGAGGACTCATCACCATCTAAAATACCCCAGAGTTCACTTATTTATTTGGTTTATTATTAGTTTCCCCATTAATGTTTCTATTAGTGTAGGAATTTATGTCTATTCATGCCCAGCTCTAGCTCCTGGGCTTGGAATAATTCTTAGCACATAGTGAGCACTCAATAAATATTTGATCAATGACGGAATACATTTGTGAAAAAAAATGAATGGTAGTTCAGTCGCAAATCCAACTCATGCAGGAAAACAAATATTCATATATATCATCCCAGTCTTAGCCAAAGATCATACTGAATGTTCTTAAACCCCTGCATCCTACACTAATATTTTCCTTTCTCCTCATTCTTCCCTTTTTTATCTTATGTGACCATGAAGAGAAAGTCAGTATTTTCTTACCACTTCATTATGCCCACACTCCATTCATTATACTTTATTTAATTTATGCATTAATTTCAGTGGCACCTTCAGTCACTTATCATAGGGTTTTCTATGAAATGCCATCTACAGGTGAAAGCTTAAAATCTGTTTTGAAAGATAGAACTATCAAGTCAAAGGAGGATTGCTTGCTTCAGATGATTATTATGTAAAATAGAAAGGACATGCTTTGAAAATTTCCCAGATAATATTTGCTTTAAAAAGCTTTAAAAATAAAAAGAATTTTTTTTGTATTATTGCAGGAGTTGGGTGATTTTGCTTAAACAACCTTTGTAACATCTGAATTGCTTTTTGATAAAAATCATTATTATGTTAGGTAATAATATGATGTTTCTTATTAACTAATTTGAAGAAAGATATAGTGCTAAACCTTGAACTCTTTTCTGCAAAATCCTACTGAGATATCACTGTTTGCCAAGTCTGTATATTTTAAAGGCAAGAGCTAAAATTTAAAATAATTTCACATTTGACTTAACATTTGACATTTCAAAGGTACTTTGGGACCAATTTTTAAGGAAGGCCTTGTGAGTCTTGATACTAGAATGGGAGCAACCACTGAAATTAGGACTGCCTTGGAAGAAGAAGCAGAAGCGTGCAGATGTTCAAAGCAAGTAGTGTGGTTAGGGTAAAATTGAGGGTGAGGGTTGGGGTTCACTCTTTCAGTGTAGAGATACCGCCCCAGCCCGAGTGGACAAATGAAAGGATCAGACTGACTAATAACTAATGAGGAGAGATCGAAACCAAGATGCAAAGAGTTTTGTAACCTGGCTGTATTTTGCCTTCCTCAGGCTTGCTTCTTGAGAACTGTTATTGAAGACATAGCTGCTTATGCCCAGAAAATGTGTTAGGTGTTTAGCAAATTTAAGTGCATCAATGGCTTTCCCAGCAGATTTCTGTTGATGTATTCTTTAATTAAAATGCTGCCTCCGTAGCGGATGACGATATATATTGATTCATCTGTAAGATCGATTCTATCTACCAGTAAAATGTTATATTAATAACAAAGGCATTTTGTGTTATATGTGATATTTTGACTTTTTAATTAGACTTCTTTTACTCAAAAGTATCTTCACAAATAGAGCTACAAAGAAATCCTAAATTTCATTCAGTAATCTTGTTGTTAGTATTACCTGCATTGTTGCTGTAACATTTTTGTACAATCACATTCACAGAGATAGCTATGACATAATCTATTGAGATAAAAACAAATAGGCCCTTATTTTCCTGTTTTTGAATATAAGAAATCTATTCTAATAATAAAGTGATAAAAGTCTAAAAATTCAAAGAAGTATTAATTTTTAAACTTAAATTTTAATTATAAAAACAAATATGAGTTCATGTTTTTTTCTGATCAGATACATATATATCTTTTTAAAAATTTATTAGCATGTCATAGTTATAAATGATATTGGGGATCATTTTATATTTTATATAAAATTTATTTATTAATATACAATATAAAATATTATTTTAATGTATAAATATTATATACATTAAATTAAATTTATATTTTTATATCTTATACATTATGTAGTCATAGAATATAATTCATTCCAATATTAACTAAAGAGACAAAAAATTATGAATTCATTAACTAATGTTAATATAAAACAAAATATTTGATGTAATAAAAAGGAATATTCAAGTTTCAAAATATAAGCCTTTTCAATGAAGACAGCTGCAAAATTAGAAACAGCATCATGAAGTATTGAGTATGTGTTGGAGATATAAGTGTGTATGTGTGTGTGTTGTGTGTGTTTGTGTAAAATATTCTGAAGAAAGGCCTAGAAATCATGACATAGCAGAAGCAATGAACATTGAAATTATATTCCCTAAATATGATTTACCATTAATAAAAAAAAGTTTCTTGGAAAAATGGCTAATTGTAGATCTGAGTCAAGAAATGCACAAAATGAGTCAGGGACATTTGTTGTGTCAGAAAGTAAAGATGTTAAAGACTAACAGACAAAAATGAAAAGCAGAGAGAAATAGATACCTACGTGAAAAAGCTGACAGTAAAAATTAAAAAAAAACAAATTTACATGAAAGCAGTTACATTGCCAATGCTTTATGTTTCTTAAAAAGAAAATTGACTCTGGTTGATACAAGCACTTCAAATAGGTAAAAAGCAAAAAATTCATAATGATACTAACAGAGAAAAAGCTAAGAGGGACCCAGAACAAAAAATACCAACATGTTGGTGGTAATTAGGACACTGATTCCTTCCCATAAAATTGCCAATTTGAAGAAAAGAATTAAATGTCTATAGTTGATGAAAAAAGAAATTCTTTATAAGATAATTCTGTATATAAATTGTGGAAGATAATGTAACTTAGAAAAATCAGCATTTTTGCCATACCCAGTGAAGTCACCAATCAGCAATGAATGAAACCCTTGTATGAAATGTTAATGGGAAATTCAAGATCACTATTCTGACCCACTGTTCAACCTTAGAATCACTGAAAGCAGGCAACGCAACATAAGATTAACCCTGAAACATTGTAAAGAGAAATACACAGTTGCTTATGAAATATTCTTGAAAAACATAAAAAGTACCTAGATATATTCAAGTATTTAGAGTTAATTAATAGTTCACAAGAAATACAGGTGACTGTGAAACAAATTAAAGGAAACTGTGATATTAAACATATTCATTTAAAAAAAACAAATTTCAGTTTCTTAATTAAGCTAATGATAAAAAAAAAGGTGGGTGGAAGAAGGGGGTTTTCTTAAAACAAACTTAAGATATATAACAATCAATGACAATATGAAGACAATGGCTTATGTCCTGATTCAAACAAAAGAGCCAAAAAATGACATTTTATAAATGATAAGAGAAAATTAAAAATGCTCTGGTTGTTAGATTATATCAAGGAAATACCATTAATTTTTTTAGATGTAAAAAAAGTCAAGTGTTTGTGTAAATAAAAGTCCATTTATTTCAAAATTCTCTCCCCCTTTTCCCCCAAGAAAACATATGATTTGACTTGTTTTAAATTACTTTATAACAAATGAAGGAAACAGAATACATGATATGAGAGCAACCAGATCTTGATATTTATTAAACTTGATATGTGAATGCTATGAACTCAGTTGCCTCTTTTTCCTCAAATTTTTATTTTTAAGTCCTAAGCCCAAAGTGATTATATTCAGATAAAGGGCTTTTAGGAGATCATATGAGGTTTTAAAGATGGGGCTCCTTTCTGACACTATCAGTGATTTTATGAGAAGAGAAAGTAGAGGAAGAAATAGAGAGATAACACTCTCTCTCTCTCTCTCTCTCTCTCTGTACATGTAATTAGCAAAGGTGAAGTGAGTGTACAGGAAGAAGGTGGCTTTCTGAAAGCAAGGAAGAGTCCTCATAAGAAACTGAATCAGCTGGCATCTTGGCCCTGGACCTCCCAGCCTCCAGAACTGAGAAATAAATCCATGCTGAGAAAGCCATTTAACTCTGTATTTTATTATGGCAGCCCCAGCAGACTATGAAAATAGTTACACAAGAATTTATTATATTAGGATTTCTAATTGTATGTGTTTTGAAAGTAAAGATTATTTGCTGAAAGTTTCTGTTAATAAAGATAAAATATTATTTTATTTGAGGTTAAAATTTTTCATTTTACTACTCTTAGTTCTCCAATCCTAATTCATCTGATCTTGGAGCTTCCATACTAATAGAGCACTCACAATATCTCACAGTCTACAGGAGAAAGCACAAGCTGTTTAGCCAGCCATCTTTCCCATAAATAAATGCCAAATGAATCTTTCCAGAAATGCCTTTATGCTCTAACATATCCTTATATGTCAATCAAAATATATCAACTGTATATCACAAAAATATGCCCTCTTCTTTTATATTTATAATAATTATTTAAAATCATTTCTATTTTTACATTTAAATAAAGTCAGTAACTAAATAGTGACTATGTTCAGTTACCTGCAGCTCAATAAGTGCAAGCTGTGCAGCTTCTGATATCAGCCCTCAGTTCTTCTTCCCTAGGGCCCTGGTAATAATCTTTAATCAGTATAACTAAGGGACTTCTGGTAGAGCTGTAGACCTTCTCTGTGGAACACGTGACAAGTGTGTTGATTCAGGGATGTTCCCAAGCTGCACTGCCTTTATTGAATTCTGTTTTGCATGTAGGACTCACTTAATGTTCATTTCATATGTATAGTTATTTTTCTTTTACTTTCCACATTTTCTTTCTTTTCCAACTACCTTTGTTTTCATGTACACCAAGAATCTCAAATTTAATTTGCTAATATGCATTTCTCCTTATTCTTTTAATTTATGTAATTACACACACAGAAACACAAGTTTCAAGTCTCCATGATTTAAAAAATAAGAATATTTCATGTATACTTCTATGCATTTTCCTTTTTCTAACTTAAAAGCTCATTACAGAAATCCCTCCACATTAGCTGATGGATATTTAACTCACTTTTAATAACTTCATAATATTTCTTCTTTTTAATAACTTCATATTTCTCAGCAAAGATAAAACATAATCCATCCAACCATTTGCCTATTGAGAAACATCCAACTTTTATTTACAGTTTTCCTTGTATTCAGTGGTGGTTTATTTCTATAGAAGTGGAATCACTGGTGTATGTTTTTAATTTGATCACATCTTTTCACATTACTTTCCCAAAAGTTTGTGGTAGGTTTTTTATATCATGTATAAAAGTATCTTATCACAGGAGAGATTTGATATCACATGCTTTTGACCATATGCCTATCTACTGGGGGAAGAAACTCTGTCTCTCAATACTTTCATGTTTGTTTTCCTTACTCCCTATAGTGATTCATCAAACTTCCGAGTATCTATTAACACTTGTTTTGCTCTGCAAATTGTCTTTTCAAATTGTTTGGCTCATTTTCCTATTGAAATGCCAGTCTTCTTATCAGTTTTTAATTTTTTTGCTATATAACTTATAGTCACACTTTTTGTTATGAACTATGTTTCCCAATCTTATTTGCTTACTGACTTCTTTTTCTTCAATTTTTTTTTAATTATGCTTTTTGGTTGTCAATGGATCTTTTATTTTATTTACTTATACAAGGAACTGAGTATCAAACCCAGGGCCTCACACATACCAGGCAAGTGCTCTACCAGTGACCCACAACTCCAGCCTGCTTATTGAATTCTTAAGTTATGTTTTCCATGTACGAATTTAAATTTTTAAGTAATATATATATGTATATATATATATATATTACTTAAAATATATATATATATAACTTAAAATATATATGTGTATATATATATTACTTAAAAATATATATATATGTATATATATATATATATATATACTCTTCATTTTTCATGGCCTCTACACTTTCTGTACTATTTATACAAGACTCTAAAATATCTGGGTTGCTGATATAATCTCCCAATTGTCTTTTAGGATTTTATTGTTTTATAATTACATCTTTAGTCAACTGGAATTGGGTGAGACAGGGACTGGATGCATTTTCTTTCATAGGATAGTCAGTTGTAAAATCCATTTACTAAATTAGACAATCTTTTCTAAATGAATTGAAAAACCTCTTAGTGATCCATTATACTCCATAATATATATTTCTAAGCTATACATACTTCTTGGTCAGTGGTTTTAAATTTTTGCATTCATATAAATTCCCTGGTTAGAGTTAGAAGTCCTGTCTTCTTCCCCTGGATCACAAATCACTTTATTTTTATTTTTTGTAAAGCAGCAACCACTCCGACCTAAAATTATAGTTACTTATATCTATATCTATATATGTATATGTGTTTGTACAATTACATACAAACTCAAGAGGTTGTAAAAATAAAATTAGATGCAGAAAATCCTGAAGCAATTTAAAAGCTTCTTACATAGTTACTGAATGAATGAATAAACTGAGTTTTTGAATGAATATACTAATGATTGAATAAAAATGGCAAAAATCCTGGTAGTTTAATATAATTTTAGAAATCAGAAGTGAGGCTTATACTATACAAGATGTGGCAAGTTTTATTCTTGTTTTACTTCAGAATATCTTGCTATAATGAATGAAGTGAAAACAAGAAATTGTATTTATGTAATATTGTAGTGATTTACTCATTGGTACATAAATTTAGATTAGCCCCTTACACATAGTTCATTGTACACTCTGAACATTTCGCCAGTAGTTCAGTTAAATTTAGCTTTATTTAGTACCTCTTACTTCTTATTAAAGTCATAAATGACCCAGATGAGTTCACAGACCTAGGAGAACCAGGAAACTGATATTAAAATCCAACCAGAGATAATCATATAAAAGGCAGCTTGTTATTATTCTGTCCCTCTTCATAGCTTCTGAGGTGCCAATTTTGCTGTAACACAGTAACACAGAGGAGACTCACAGGAACTAAAATTTCTAATTCATCTATGTGTTGATAGCATACAAATCATGATATGCAAGTCAGCAAAATAGAGCAATGAACAGATGTTTACCTAGGACTACCTAAAATCAAGCAGCTTTAACTCTGGGCCTATAACAATTCGTAGAGGAACAGTTTATGGTAGCCTCTGGGTAAAATAAAAGAATATTCTGCTTCATTTCCATCTGTTTGGAGTAGTATACTAAAAAATGTTGAGAGCTGACTGAGTCTTGCCCTTACTCTCTTCTACCAGTCAGCAGACAAGCTGAAGATAAACTAATATGCAATAACTTTGAATACTCAAATTAACATGTAATGACAAAGAATACTGAGACACAGTACTTATGCTTAAAAAAAATAAAATCCTAACTTGTTTATTCCAGTAGAGAACTCAATGCCTGCTGGAGTGACCCATTATTTTCTCTACTGTTAAGAGAGAAAGAAGCTGTCTCTCTAGAAGTTGGCATGTTCCCAAACTAGGAAGAAATGTGGGTCAGATAAGCTGCACTTTGAGGATATGACAGATGGTCAGGGGGTAAGATGTCAGAGAGCCAGTGTCAACAATCAAGTGTCAATCAAAGGTATAGTTGAATTGGGGCAAAAATTGAGGGACTGTAAGGATACAGAAATTGGCATGGATTGTAGAACATAGCTACCTTTCAATATCATTATCAGCTCAATGGGAAACTCATACTGATGTTTCTTATTAAATTTCAGAGATCAGGGGACCTGCCATTAATGTTTGAATAGACTTCCTCTTTAATGTCCTGGTTTTCCTATAGAAACATTTTTTTTTCTAATCTGGTGACTGAAAATTTACAAAATGAGGAGCTGAAGATAAAGCTCAGAGGCAGAACTCTTGCCTAGTCTGTATGAGACTCTGGATCAATCCTCTGTACTGTAAAAAAACAAAATTTGGAAAATGATACAAGTTCTCAACTACCACTATTGCATGTATTAAATGCTTTTTTCTTATCCTTCTTACTTTTGTTCTCTGATTTAAGTTTCTCAGTTGTGATAGATAGAGTAGATTGTTTAGCAGGAACAAAATCAGCGATCAGCAACATGGTCAAACTAATGAAAATGAGCCAAGGATCATCAGTCTAATATCAAATCTTCAGTTAAGTTCTTGCAATGAGCTACCAAGGTGTCTTTTCAGGGTTGGAGGAAAATAAATAATCCAAGAAAACAGCTGGGGGGTTTCAAGGGTTTGCATGGACTGGAATCTTACAGTTGTTAGTAATTTTAGTACTGTGCAATAGCACTGAGGCATTATTTAGATCCACCTGATGATTTTATTTCCTCCAGTATAGGAAGAAGCCAAAGGTAGATTGGATATCTTCGGGCTTAAAGGAGAGAGGCAGAGAAGTAACCATTCTGGCAAGAGGGGAAACCAATAGCAGAAGGACAGTGTTGATGAGAGACCCAAGAGAATCATATTCTCTGATAAGCAAACATGCTTGGTCTCACTTGCCTTCTCTGATGATGAGGTTCTTTTTCGTTTTCTAGTGAAAAGAATGGCAGTTTACTCTAACAGTGGTTTGTTAAAAATGAAACCCATCATATTGGATACAAACAAATATTTGTACCTTTTAAAACTATAATAAATAAAAACAAATGGACAACAGAGCATTGGAGTGATTAAAATTTAAATGAGATGAAATATGATAGCTGTATAAAATATGCAAATGATATGATCTTTTCCTTCATTTACTATGTCTTAATGGTGGGGGAAATAATGTACTTCCAATTGATACTAAAAAGAAACTGTTTTATTATGTTTACTACACAATGAGCCTGCCTCAGGCATTCTCTAGTTATGTTATACATTATTAACTGTTATAAACCATTACTCTGAATAGTACCCAAGCGGCCTGAAAGTTAATGCATCTCTTTAAGTGCTTAGCTTTCTGCAAGAGAGTTAACTTAGACATTGAAAGTGACTGCTTCTTCATTGACTCTGATTCTGCCAAGATTAGGATGAAGTTAGGTATGAGGGCCAGAGCATCTAAGGAAGCACAGCAAGAAGAAAAGGGAAAAGGTCAAACTCATTAAAATGAAACACAAAACTCTAATTTTATGATGCTTTTAAGCATCCTTTCTAATAACTCTAGTGGAATTCCCAAATCCATAGGAATGTGTACATTTGTCTCTTACACACACACACACACATACACACACACATTCTTGACAAGCAGGAGGCACATGGTTTCATGTTTCTCTGGATAGCAAGCAGCCTTACTCTGGCCGCAATGAATAACTAATAATTAAATAATTGAAGAAATGGACACGGTTTGGGGAACTCTCACTTCCTTTATTCCTTCCCCCAATCTGTTTAAAACTTACTAAGTCATAAAATTTGTCCAGACTTCATACACTGCCAAGAACAGAGATGATTAACTGTTGATCATTTTATAAATGTTATCTCAACATATGATGTAAAGAAAGCTCCCTGTCCTTCTTTTACTCTGCCTCCACTAGAATTTATTAATACATATCCCTTTGTCTGATTGAATTTATTTCATCATTCAGCAAATATTTATTCATATATCTGTTATGTGCCAAACAATATGCAAGAGAATGGGGAAAGAAGACTTATATTCCTTTTCTATATGAAAAAAAAATGGAAAATCCAATGGAAATTCATGATTTTACTTTTGTTGTACAAATTTAATTTTAGTTAAAGACATTTATGATTTTCTTGTTCTCTTTCTTAGTCATTGTGAATTTTTCTAGACCTATGAAGCTTTCCTCAGATACTATGAAGTTCCTCATTTAATTTGTACACGTCATAATTAACAAAACTTGAGATTCATTAACTGGGGCTAGAACTGCCCCTTGCCTTCAGCTTCCTGTGGTCTCTCCTCTTTACTGTCTCAAGAGATAAGAAAAAGGGGAAATATGAGGAAGGAAAAAACTGAAGGAGGACCACAAAAACTAGAAGACAGAGGGAGAGAGAGGAGAAAAGAAGGGTATAGAAAAGGAAGATAAAGGCATTTTAAAGCAGGAAAACAACATCAGAAATGCTAAAGAAAGAAACAATCCAACAACTCATTTATTGTTTTATACATTAAGTGAATTCACTGTTTCCTCTTTGTTAAATGACCATTTATATCCAAATATTTTCAAGAAAATCTTCCCTGTGTATAATATGCTAACAAATATCTAAGATACTGCATTTAAGAAATTACAAAATACTATTCCTCCTCTACTTTTAAAACTTACTTTCATTGGTCGTGGTCAGTCTTTAAAGTGGCCGTGGAGTTTTTACGTTGTCATAGATTATCTTCAAACAAACAACAAAACCCTTCAGTTCAGTTCACCATGGAGATTTGTTTAATGGAAGTTCATGATGAAAGAGATTGAATTGCAGTAGAAAGGGACCTTTCAAATGGGTGGGGACTGGGATGTGGTCACCAAGAAAGCATACATGGTCTTATCTGATGTGAAAATATGATGTGCAGAGAGGAGGTGATGGACTATCTGATCAAGGTTTTCCATATGCCCTGGAGGTCAACCTGCGGATTGAAACTCTCTTTAAGGAAGTGTGAGTAGGAGACTGAGTTACTGCTTCCCTTGAGGCTCATTTGTTGATTAAACAAACAAGAATTGAACCAGAGGGAACAGACCTGCTGCCTTACTGCCTCCAATATCTGAAAGTCTGTGGACTGGAAGTGGTACCTTTGTTCCTGTGGCTCTAAGAGTCAGGCATAAAGACTGAGAAGTTTATTCCAGCTCATCTTGGCAGAAAGTGTTCTTGCAGTTGTGTACACCAATAATATATTGGGTTTCCCAAAAAATTTATTGTCACATTACCACCTGAAACAATTAGCACTATCTGCAGAACTGCTTGGTAAAAGTATTGCTGAGAGTAGTCAATCATTATGTAGATAATTGAATGAGAGGATTTCTATATCTTTTTTCTTTTTAACTTTTAAACTTAATTTTCTGAATAGGAATAGAAAACATTGTATATATAGAGTTCCCCAGACTATCAAAAGACAAATTTACTAGCAAATTTCTTAGTTCAGTTTTCTTAGAATATTTTTTATTGCTTTATGTCAATCAATCCATCAGACATTTGTATTATTTTTACAATACTACATGGATGCCATCTGATATTTCTCCAAAAATAAGTTCTATGCCTTATTCACTAGGAAAAGATATTTTCAAATCCTTCATCAGGCAGTGAAAATGGGAGTGTGGGCACATGTACATTCCTGTGGGGGAGGTTGTTTATTCAGGGATAGAATTACTTCTGGTGTATAGAATTCCTTCTGGTTCATAAGAATTAAGAAAAAATAGAGAAACAACAAAGCTCGGGCAGGAGGGAAAATTTAACTTAGTAAAGAAAGATATACAGAACTGTGTGTCATCAAAATCTAAAATAATGCAAAATTACCATTGGCTTGAGAGTAAAAGTAATTGACCAAATAGGCAAGACCTCTTCTCCAATGTGACCTAAGCAGATTGAGAGAAATCAATGATATACTCTCTGAAGAGACAGTAAAATGGTATGCAAAGTAACAAAGAAAAAAATTTGCTAGTAGGGTCAGAAAGAAAAAAAGGAAGTGAAATTCCTTCTCTTCGTCTTCTAAAACGGAACTCTTTCATCCTGCACTCTTCTCCTTTTTCTAGAACCTAAAAGATCCAGCTAGTGTCATGGGAGGAGCAGCACATCTTCTAGAGAATTTTATATGCTTCACAACCTCTGCATCCCATTGGTTTGATTTGCATTGTTTTTTTTTTTTTTTTTTTTTTTTTTGGCACAGGGATTGAACCCAGGGGCACTTAACCACTGAGTCACATCCCCACCCCTTTTTTAGTATTTAGAGACAGGGTCTCACTGAATTGCTTACAGCCTTGCTTAATTGCTGAGGCTGGCTTTGAACTCACCATCCTCCAGCCTGTCTCCAGAGCTGCTGGGATTACAGTGCCTGGTCCAATCTGCATCTTTAAATGTAGTCCAGTTACCTTCAATACCTGGGACTTTGGAAGGGCCATTAGATCCATATAGAACCCTAATATTACATTATGCAATGAGAATATCATAGGAAGTTGCTTCTTACTCCTATCACCTGCTTCAATACCTGTCATTTCCTTTCCATTCTTTTTATTCTGATACATACTTATGTGGTTCAAGACCTCTTCCATCACCCCTTTCTTCCATTTACCACCTCTTCTGCACATTCCCTACCATCCCCCACATCTCATATGGCCTTTGGAGACAGAGGTTGCTCACGGTTATGATGGCAAATTAAGTTTTGGTAGAGGAGAAACATTTATATTTTCTAAATTAGTATATACATATTGTCACATACATGAATACACATACAAAGACAAATAGAATTGTCTTTATTAAAATTTTCCTTCTTTTCCTCATGCTTTTTCTCATTCTTCCTTATTTTTTCTTCTTCCTCTTTTTATTATTTTTAGTAGTAGTTCTATTGATAGCAGTGGTAATAGTTCGGCTTTCTGCTTCTGCTTTCTGAACACTGACTGTATGTGAGGTGCACACTTGACATCCTACATACACTATTTTTTATCCTAAAAATAGTCTTACAGTGATAGTATTTCTCCATTTTACTTGGGTTAAGAAAAGAGGTTAAGTCATGCAGTTGGAGGAGCAGTGCCCTATGCTGAATTATTCCAGGAATTAGGAAAATACTGTCTAAAATTTTAAAAAAGTTCAAGCTATGGAAAACTGCCCTCAATGGATGAAAGAAAAATTGTTTGAGTATGTAAATAATAATTAACATTTTCCATTTTTTAATATAGTAAAAACATTGTAAATCAAGACTAGATTTAGACTAAAAGTTACATTATGAATATTATCTTACATAGTATTGTTAAATAATTAATGTGTTAATATGAAAAATAATTTTTATAAAATTTTTATCTAGATAAGTGATTTTTGAAAATTTGATTAAGAATTAGCTGATGCATTTCTCCTCAAAATTATCTCCTTCACTGATGTGTCATTCTCTAAAATAAATAGTAATTATAGTTTTTCTTGAGAGTGTATTCTAAAACGTTAACTATAAGTAGCTGTAAATGTTTAATGTGTAATTATAATGTTGAAATAAATTAATAACCGAGAAAACAAAAGAAGGGACTGGCATATTTTCCTTCAATAATGACTATTTGTCTTCTAATAAATGCTGAATCACATTTCACAAATGTGAAATTGGTACTTAAAGCAATACTTTAAAGAATTCTTACGTTTTATGCTCAAGTTACATTTGTTTCTTCTTTCAATAAAAATAATCTAACACAGGCTTTATACATAACCAATGTTTTTAAACATGACAAATAAATGATGGTTTGCATAAATTGGTGGTTGCCTCATACTTAGCACAAATTTTTTTTCTTTTGTTTAGGGAATAATGGCCCAAATATTGGAAGGTACAAAGACATTTTTTTTTAAGCAGGAAAAAGCATTTCAACAGAAAGAAATTGGAAAAAAAGCAATACTAGAGAATTATCCAAACAGTTTAAGATACTAACTTTTCAAGTGTTCTTCATGAGAAATATATTATTTAGTTTAAATTAACAGGTTTATTCACTAAATCATGCAATTTGCTTTATACATAGAAATTCATTGTTTACTGAGTAAGAGGTAAATGTGGAGTAAATAATGATGTCTCCATTTAGAGAAATCTTAATGAGACACACCTTAATTGTTGTTCTTTTCTTATATACCTTAACATTTTCATAGTTTTCATGAAAATAGATGATAGTTTCAAGACCTGGAAACTAGACAAATCAAGTTATTTGTCAAAATTCCACAATGAAATGAACCTTCATATTTTGATGAATTTCATCCATAATCATTTTATTTTCTACCTTGGGACGTTTTAAAGATTTTTGTAATTTTAATTTTAATTTTTTAAATTATAATTCAATATAATAAGTAATTTTATTTAAATCTCTCAGTTCATTTTAGTATTACCTAAGTACCATAATTAAGTAGAAACAAATTCCTGACATTGATTCATGTATTTTTCCTATCTGAAATTCTCTCTCAAACTCATGTGTTCATTAAATACGTAAATGCTTAAGAACTGGAGATTAGGTAAATATGTATATGTACATATCTATATATGTACATATATATACACACACATACATATATATACACACATGTATCATGTATATACATACATATATGATATATAATTTATATATATGCAATATATGTGATTTGATTTTTTAATACTTGAATTTGATCAAACAAAAACAGAAGGGTTAGTTTTAAGCTTAAGAGAAAAGTAATTCATTTCATTTTAGAGAATACAGCATCTAATTCCTACAATGTAAGCATAGAGACCATCTTTGCAAAGTATTTCTCTAATCAATAATAGATTCACTTATCAGTTATTATTTGCCTGAAAATAAGAGCTGAGAAAATAATACTGAGATAATTCATAAACCCAGTAAGTTATTAATGAATCAGTTAATACCATAGTAAATAATCTGCATAGATTTGCTTCTCAGAATCTTGAGATATTCATCTCAAGTATACCCCTTTCAAAATATTCAAACACATGGAATGGTCACTTTTGAGCTTACAATTTCTGTATTATGTCTGCTAGATATTTCCTCCAAATCATCTTTTCATGATTTCTTAAGACCTAATGTGAAATGGAAATATATAATCTTTCTACCAAATTGTATTTTTAATTAATTTTTATTCTTTTACTTATCAAACACATATACTAGTTAACCAGAAATAAATTGGATGAGTCTTATATTACTGGTAAATTATTATAGGCCCAAACCAAAACCAACATTTACTTGATCTAGATGGGCTTCCGTTTCCATGAAATCTTCAGAACCCAGAAAGTTCAAATTAAGAGGTACAATTTAGAGACATTAATAATGAGTCTTCCTCCTGCTTATGTCCATCTTCTCTACAACTACCAGAATATCAAATTTACCATGACACTCCTCTGCCAGTAATCCTTCAGGGGGCCACTGTTTTCCACAGGAGAAAGACTGAGCTAATTTATGTGGTTTACAGTATATTCCATTCTTCATCTTCCGCTATGGCTTTAGTTATACTACATGCTCCAAGTGACTCTAATCGACTTGACTATCAGATGCACACATCATCTCCCAATAGTCCTCCAAACACACAAACAAGGGTCATGTGTTTCCTGCCAGTCATAGTCTTTCTGATATCCCACCATTAAGTTCAGGAATCTCTGTTGAACTTTTTCAGCATGGGACCCCCTGAAAACTCATGCGTGTATTTGAAATAATGCACACTATGCATACAGCTGTTTGCCTTTCCATAGGCTGACCTCTTGGAAAGGTGGGCTCATATCATAAAATCTTGTACTTATGGCAATCCATCCAGTGGATGATATAAATAATTGAGGGAAGAATTGGAGATGAACTTTAGCTGGATACAGGCACTGTCTGAGAACAGAAGAGTTTAAGGTTAAGTTCAACTACTGAACAACTTTCTTTATTCATATGCCAATGAACAGGGAGAGTCTTACTGACTATGATTTACTTGAGCTACTTAAAAGAGAGTCTAGAGTTTGTACGCTTCTAATAACACTCTTCCCTTACCTCTCCCACCCCATTGGAAATATCTAAAAGATAACATTTTCTTTCCAGGACACTAAAAAAATGTCTGGGAACTTTCTTATTTATATTTTCTATTTACAGTCTATAACTCAAGGATATTAATGAGGGTGCCTAAGATGTTTAAAAGATAAAGCAAAGCTTGGAAATTATGTTCTGTTCCAGGAGCTCTAGAAAATGGCACATTCTACTACAGAAATCTGTCTTGCTTCTTTTTCATGTCCATGGATTAGCATGACAGGAAAATGCCTGGTGCTGAGACAAAAACTAATAAGCATGTTGCTCCTCAAGGAGTTCACCATCTAAGTAGAAATTATAACATAACATAAGTACACATGTAAAACATTAACAGAACTTAAGCAAAAGAGGTGAGTTGATTTCCCCAGAATACCCGCATGATAATTAATAGTGATGAATCCAAAGACTAGGACACAAACTATCTACCCTAACTTCTATCCTTTATATTTTCTAAATTTAAAGTTTTAAAAGCTTTTGTGAACCATTAGTTATATATGGATATTTTAATTAGTATATGGCTCTACCTGCATATTTTACTTTTCTTTTGGTAGAATAATAAATCAAACTTTTCTGTGATATATTTAAAATTAGAGTCCAGTGCTGGTGCTCACAAACTTAATTTCTCTGAAAGAGAATACTTTGTAATAACAGAGAGAATTGGATTTAGAGTGAGAAATATTGATATGCATCTCTGGTCCTCTGCTTGTAAGAAAAACTAGATAAATTAATCGACTTTTCTAATTCTTAGTTTTCTTGTCTGGGAAATGGGAATGGGGTGTTCTCCCATGAAAGACTTCCAAGGGGATTGAATAGGATACCGCATGTGATTCAATTGCCATGTAGGCAGCACTCAGTAAGAGGAAAATTAAATGCGGCCATTTGTGTCATTTTGCCATGAAGAACCCCTCAACCTTCATGGACAGTTTGTGAATCCACAAAATACTGTCAATATCATAGCCTTTTACAGCTGACCCGGGGTTCATTCAGCTTATAAAGTAGAAATCCTTTCCTCGACTTGCAGTACTCTTTTACCTCTCAAAAATCCCTAAGATTTTTCAAGATTCATCTCAAATGCATTTCTACAAACAATCTATCACTGGGACCTCGGAGAGAAATCTCACTTTCGCCACTCCTCCCTTCCCATATTTGACAGTTCTTCACTTTTAAATCATTTATTTCAAATCATCTGATTTTAACATTGTCCCCATGTCTGGTTCCTATTATATGATGCAATCAGTGAGCACGGGTGAAATGGTTAAGCACATTATTGTGCATAGTAGTTTCTTTTGTAAAAATATTTTTTAGTTGGTCAATGGAATTTTATTTATTTATTTATATGTGGTGCTAACGATTGAACCCAGTTCCTCACACATGCGAGGCAAGTACTCTACCACTGAGCTACAACCCCAGCCTCATAGTAGGTTCTTAACAAAATAGTTTCTGAAATCAAACAAAACTGAATAAAAATGGAGAAACTCCATTAGTTTTGTGTCTCATCTTAATTTTGCAATCCTATGCTACCATTAAGCCAAATCTATAAACTTCAATGCAGATATGATGATTAGGATATTTGAGCACATTGAGGAATATCATAATTTGAGAAAAATGTAGAGGAAGCAATTTTCTTGACTAAAGAGCAATGATAAATTTACTTATTTTCAGTTGGTGGGGTTAATAAATACTCTGAGTAAATACTCAAGAGAATAGCAATGTGAATTGTGTGGGGTTTCTATAAAGTGCTGTATTTTTAAAATAAGAGCTAGTAAACACAGAAAACTGGAAGTTCATTTGTTCACCTGTTTAACTTTTTTTTTCAAATATATTGAGACCTTTATCAGAACTTTAGAACTTGAAAACATTTTAAGGCTTACTTTCCAAGAATTCTACATTTTAAAAATATGGTATCAATAGTATATTGGTTGGTTAGTATGTTTATGTCTGCTTTTAATTCAAAGCTTTCTGATATATATTATCAATAAATGTTTTTGTAGATGCTGTGGTTTAGTATGAAATTTTTTTGAGAAGAATCTGGGGAAATAAATTAAAATTTAACTATAAAAATGTACATATATGCATACATATGAAAATAGATGGTCTTTCTAGATTTAATGTATCATAATTAATTTGAAGTATTTTTTCAATCTTGAATATAACCAAAAAACATAGATGAACCTTATTTTTAAAAATTCTGTAATTCCTTTGACCATTTATATCTACCAAAAAGGAAGCAAAATCCATGGAACATTTTAATTAGTAACAAATATCCATTTTTAAAATCATTTAAAGAAATAAATGAAGAGAATTTAAAGGTTATTGGCTTAGTTACAATTACCCTTATGCATATTTTAATCAAAGTTCTGACTAATTTATTCTCCCCTTAAATAGTGTAGACTTTTTTTGACTTGAAAAAACACTTTCTTTTAATAAAGCAAAAATCAAATTTGTTCACATTTCTCATGTTGTGTAATGAAATTTAAGAAGGTATTAAGTTTAAAATGAAGAATGGAAAAATTAAAGAAGCAAAATTATAATCATTGTATTTCTCAAATTTATACAAACCCAATTCTCTTATATATTTATATTAATTTATTTTCTAACAATTCTAGTGCATTCTAAAATATAGAAGTCCTTATTTAATCTTGGTTTCGCAAGGTTACAAGTACAAAAACAATATGATTGCATTATGATTATAAGCATTGCATCTTGAAGTTGGAGTCACTCTTGACTCTAACTTAATTCCTTTCCATTCCCAGAAACAACTATGATCGGTACATTTGCCATCATTTTCAATACATTTACAGTCATTACAATACCATTTTATGAATACTTTAAGACATACTTTATATATATCACCCAGCAATTTTTCTTTTTCTATGTTTTTGTACTATTCAGTGAGTTAATAGTTTATTTATAATACATTTTAAATTTTTAATAGACAAGATAGCTTATAGTTTTGGTTACTATTTTGAAAGGACCATTTTCTTCATCATGCTTTCTAATTATTTATTTTGTTATATTTTATAGTTTCTGCTTTTTCCATGTCAAACCTCTTCAAATCATTTATATAGCATGACATTCCTTTTTTTATTTTAATTTATTTTTATTGTAAACAAATGGGATACATGTTGTTTCTGTTTGTACATGGAGTAACAGCATACCATTTGTGTAATCATACATTTACATAGGGTAATGGTGTTTGATTCATTCTGTTATTTTTTCCTTCCCCCCACCCCTCCCACCCATCTTTTCCCTCTATACAGTCCCTCCTTCCTCCATTCTTGAACCCCTCCCCACCACTATGTGTCATCATCCTCTTATCAGAGAGATCATTTGGCCTTTGGTTTTTTCAGATTGGCTTATCTCACTTAGCATGATATTCTCCAATGTCATCCATTTGCCTCCAAATGCCATAATTTTATTATTCTTTATAGACGAGTAATATTCCATTGTATATATATATCACAGTTTCTTTATCCATTCATCAATTGAAGGGCATCTAGGTTGGTTCCACAATCTGGCTATTGTGAATTGAGTGGCTATGAACATTGATGTGGCTGTATCTCTGGAGTATGCTGATTTTAAGTCCTTTGGGTATAGGCCAAAGAGTGGGATAGCTGGGTCAAATGGTGGTTCCATTCCAAGCTTTCTGAGGAATCTCCACACTGCTTTCTAGAGTGGCTGCACTAATTTGCAACCCCACCAGCAATGTATGAGTGTACCTTTTTCCCCACATCCTCGCCAACACCTATTGTTGCTTGTATTCTTGATAATTGCCATTCTAATTGGGGTGAGATGAAATCTTAGTGTAGTTTTGATTTGCATTTCTCTTATTACTAAAGATGGTGAACATTTTTTCATTTGTTTGTTGATCTCTCATAATTCTTCTTCTGTGAAGTGTCTGTTCATATCCTTAGCCCATTTGTTCATTGGGTTATTTGTATTCTTGGTGTAGAGATTTTGAGTTCTTTATATATTCTGGAAATTAGTGCTCTATCTGAAGAATGAATGGCAAAGATTTTCTCCCACTCTGTAGGCTTTCTCTTCGCATTGCTGATAGTTTCTTTTGCTGAGAGAAAGCTATTTATTTTGAATCTATCCCAGTTATTGATTCTTGCTTTTATTTCTTGTGCTAAGGGAGTCCTGTTAAGGAAGTCTGATCCTAAACCAACAAGTTGAAGATTTAGACCTACTTTTTCTTCTATAAGATGCAAGGTCTCTGGTCTGATTTCAAGATCCTTGATCCATTGTGAGTTGATTTTTGTGCAGGGTGAGAGATAGGGGTTTAGTTTCATTCTGTTGCATATGGATTTCCAGTTTCCCCAGCACCATTTGTTGAACAGGCTGTCTTTTCTCCATTGCATATTGTTGGCACCTTTGTCTAGTATGAGAAAATTGTATTTATTTGAGTTTGTGTCCATGTCCTCTGTTCTGTACCATTGATCTACCTGTCTATTTTGGTGCCAATACCATGCCATTTTTGTTACTATTGCTTTATAGTATAGTTGAAGTTCTGGTATCGTGATACCCCCTGTTTCATTCTTCCTACTAAGGATTGCTTTAGCTATTCTGGGTTTCTTATTCTTCCAGATGAATTTCACGATTGCTTGCTCTATTTCTGTAAGGTACATCATTGGGATTTTAATTGGAATTGCATTGAACCTGTATAGCACTTTTGGTAGTATGGCCATTTTGACAATATTAATTCTGCCTATTCAAGAACAAGGGAGATCTTTCCATCTTCTAAGGTCTTCCTCAATTTCTTTCTTAAATGTTTTGTAGTTTTCATTGTAGAGATCTTTTACCTCTTTGGTTAGATTGATTCCCAAGTATTTTATTTTTTTTGAGGCTATTGCAAGTGGAGTTGTTTTCCTCATTTCCCTTTCAGATGTTTCATTGCTTGTGTATAAAAATGCTTTACATTTATGCATGTTGATTTTATAGCCTGCTATTTTGCTGAATTCATTGATGAGGTCTAGAAGTTTTCTGGAGGAGGTTTTTGGATCCTCTAAATATAGAATCATGTCATCAACAAATAGTGACAGCTTAAGTTCCTCTTTTCCTATTCATATCCCTTTAATTTCTTTAGTCTGCCTAATTGCTCTGACTAGAGTTTCGAGGGCAATGTTGAATAGAAGTGGTGAAACAGGACATCCCTGTCTTGTTCCTATTTTTAAAGGGAATGTTTTCAGTTTTTCTCCATTAAGAATGATGTTGGCCATGGACTTAGCATAAATAACCTTTACAATGTTCAGGTATATTCCTACTATCCCTATTTTTTCTAATGTTTTGAGCATGAAGGGGTGTTGTATTTTGTCGAACGCTTTTTCTGTGTCAATTAAAATAACCATATGATTCTTATCCTTAAGTCTATTGACATGATGGATTACATTTATTGATTTACAGATGTTAAACCATCCTTGCATTCCAGGGATGAACCCCACTTGATCGTGGTGCATGATTTTCTTTACATGTTTTTGGATATGGTTTGCAAATATCTTGTTAAGGATCTTTGCATCTATATTCATCAAGGATATTGGTCTAAAATTTTCTTTCCTCGATGTGTCTTTTCCTGGTTTGGGTATAAGGGTGATATTAGCTTCATAGAATGAGTTTGGTAGGGTACACTCCTTTTCTATTTCCTGGAATACTTTGAGAAGTATTGGAATGAGTTCTTCTTTGAAGGTCTTGTAGAACTTGGCTGAGAATCCGTCTGGTCCTGGGCTTTTCTGGGATGGTAGGTTTTTAATGGCTTCTTCTATTTCATTGCTTGATATTGATCTGTTTAAATTGTGTATGTCCTCCTGGTTCCGTTTGGGAGGAGCATATGTCTCTAGAAATTTGTCAATGTTTTCGGTAGTTTCTATTTTGTTGGAATACAGATTTTCGAAGTAGCTTCTCATTATGTTATGTATCTCAGTGGTGTCTGTCATGATATTTCCTTTATTATCACGGATTTTATTAATTTGAATTTTCTCTCTCCTCTCTTTGTTAGTGTGGCTAAGGGTTTGTCTATTTTGTTTACTTTCTCAAAGAACCAACTTTTTGTTTTGTCAATTTTTTGAATTGTTCCTTTTGTTTCAATTTCATTGATTTCCACTCTGATTTTAATTATTTCCTGTCTTTTACTACTTTTGCTGTTATTCTGTTCTTCTTTTTCTAGGGCCTTGAGCTGTAATGTTAGGTCATTTAGTTGTTGACTTTTCATTCTTTTCTGGAATGTGCTACATGCAATGAATTTTCCTCTTAGTACCGCTTTCCTAGTGTCCCAGAGATTTTGATATGTTGTATCGTCATTCTCATTGACTTCTAAGAATTTTTTTTATCTCTTCCCTGATGTTTTCCATTATCCATGTTTCACTCAATAGCATATTATTTAGTCTCCAGGTGTTGGAGTAATTTCTGTTTTTTATTTTGTCATTGATTTCTCTTCTCAGTCCATTATGATCTGATAGAACACAAGGCAATATCTATTTTTTTTGCATTTCCTAAGGGCTGTTTCTGGCATAACATATGGTCTATTTTGAGAAGGTTCCATGTCTGCTGAGAAGAAGGTGAATCCACTGGTTGATGGATGGAATATTCTATATATGTCTATTAAGTCTAGATTATTGATTGTGTTATTGAGTTCCATGGTTTCTTTGGTTGATTTTTGTTTGGAAGAGCTATCTAGTGGTGACAGTGGTGTGTTAAAGTCACCCAGAATTATTGTGTTGTGGTCTATTTGATTCCTGAAATTGAGAAGGATTTGTTTGATGTACAGGGATGTACCATTGTTTGGGGCATAAATATTTACTATTGTTATGTCTTCCTGATTTATGGTTCCCTTAAGCAATATGAAATGACCTTCTTTATCCTTTCAAACTTTGGCTTGAAGTCCACTTTATCTGATATAAGGATGGAAACCCCTGCTCCTTTACTAAGTCCATGTGTGTGGTAGGTTTTTCCCATCCTTTCCCCCTTAGTCTGTGGATGTCTTTTTCTATGAGATGAGTCTCTTGCAGGCAGCATATTGTTGGGTCTTTCTTTTTAATCCATTCTGCCAGTCTTTGTCTTTTGATTGATGAATTTAGGCCATTAACATTCAGAGTTATTATTGAGATATGATTTGTATTCCCAGTCATTTGGGCTTATTTTTGGTTTTTTAGTTGGCTTGGTTTCTTCTTTGAGTGGTTTTTCTCTAAGGTAGTTCCTCCCTTTGCTGACCTACATTGTTGTTTTTCATTTCCTCCTCATGGAATATTTTGTTGAGAAAATTCTGTAGCACGGGCTTTCTATTTCTAAATTCTTTTAACTTTTGTTTATCATGGAAGGATTTTATTTCATCTTCAAATCTGAAGGTTAGTTTTGCTGGGTATAGGATTCTTGGTTGGCAACCATGTTCTTTCAGAGCTTGAAATATGTTGTTCCAGGCCCTTCTATCTTTTAGAGTCTGGGTTGAGAAGTCAGCTGCTATCCGTATTGGTTTCCCTCTATATGTAATCTGATGCTTTTCTCTCATGGCCTTCAAAATCCTATCTTTATTTTGAATGTTAGGCATTTTCATTATAATGTGCCTTGGTGTGGATCTGTTGTGATTCTGTGCATTTGGTGTTCTGTAAGCTTCTTGTATTTGATTTTCCATTTCATTCTTCAGGTTTGGGAAATTTTCTGATATTATTTCATTGAATAGGTTGTTCATTCCTTTGGTTTGTTTCTCTGTGCCTTCCTCAATCCCAATAATTCTTAAATTTGGTCTTTGCATGATGTCCCATAGTTCTTGGAGACTCTGTTTATGATTTCTTACCATCTTCTATCTCTTTGTTGAAATGATCTTTTGCTTCCTGCAGGTGCTCTTTCAGCTTGTATCATTCATTGCCTGCATTTGCTTTCTTATCTCATCCTTTACTTCGCAAATCATCTTAATCATGTATAATCTGAAGTCCTTTTCTGACATTTCTTCTAACATACTGTCATTGGATTCTATTAATATAGAATCTAGATTTGTTTGGATTATTTTCTTTCCTTGTTTTTTCATGTTGTTCATGTATCTTCCCCTCTTGCAGTACAGATCTCGGGTATTGCAGATTTTCCCCTATGGGCTTATAGTGGCCCTCTAGGTTTCCAAAACCTTTTCTTTAAGGGGAGATCAATATTTGCAGTGACCAATTCAGACACTGTGAAATCCTAGACCAAATAGCCCCTTTGAGGACAATAACAATATTGTCATAATAAACAGAATGAGTTCAAATGTTATCTTCAGTAAAACAAACAGATTTGCAATAAGGTCTACAGTTTCTAATGGAGGACAAAGAGGATGCAGAGGGATGTAGAATGTAGCTGTTAATGGGATAAGAAAAAAATATACAGAACTTCTAGATAATAGAAAGAGTGAGAGTATAATCAAAAGAAATTGGATGTTAGCATGCAAAAAAGGAAGAAAGAGACTCTGAGGGAACAGGTAAACAAAAGGAAAAGAGAGCAAGAAAAGTAAAGAAATAAAAACTTAAACTTTTTCAATAAGGAGAAAAAAGAAAATTTACAGTATAACAGTCATATAGTAATGAAACCTCCCAGTGTTCAGTAGCCTGATGCATGAGAGGTACCTGACAATGAGCTTCAAGTCTCCAGCAGGCGTCTCAGGATGGGATTTGCCCCACCTAAAGATCGGAGTGAAGACTTCCAGGATTATCCAAGATGGCCACTCTGGCTTCCAAATATGTTGGCAAATGGGGAGCTGCTACTCAGAGTGTAGACGTGGTCAACTGGAGGTCCTGGAGGCAGGGTGCGGTTGGTCAGGCAGGGGTCCTGGAGGTCGGGTGTGTTTGGTGTGGTTGCGGGATCCTGGAGGCTGGGTGCAATCAGTCCATCTGGGGTCCCGGTGATAGACACAGTCAGTTGGTCTGGGGATCCTGGTGGCAGGGAGCAGTCAGTCAATGTGAGGGCCCCAGAGGCGGGGAGTGATTGGTCGGGCTGAGAGATCCTGGAGACGGGGCTCAGTCAGTCCAGCCAGGGGTCCTACGGGGCCTGGCTGTTGTCTCAAAATGGTGGCAACCTCGTGTAATCAAACCTGCAGGTACTGTAACAGTGAACTTCCAGGCAACAACTGGCAGCTGGTGCTCCACTGGCAGTCGGCGATCAGTTTGCTGGCTGTTGTCAGATGATCAGGAGGTGAACCTCGTGCGTTGGGTGATGGATAGGTGTAAGGCAGGCAAATGGCGGATGATAGGCGCCTGACAGTGAGCAATCTGCACTCAAAAAAGGCCGACATTGCTTCTTTTGAGTCCTCTGTAAAATTTCATAGTTTTTATAGATATTGAAAGTGTGTGTGTGTGTGTGTGTGTGTGTGTGTGTGTGTGTATGTATGCATCTTCTTTTTTCTTTCATTTTTAGGGAGTTGGGGGGGGGCAGGTGGTCCCTGCATGTGTGTGTGTGTGTGTGTGTGTGTGTGTGTGTGAGTGTGCATGTATGTCATAAAATCCCCCAGTATGGAGTAAAATCAGGGATAGAGATGATTCATTACACTGTAGTCATAAAGGATTTTTTCCTCCTATCTATGCCTGTTAGTCTATTTGTGGTTCCTTGGATAAAATCACTGACAGGTCAGCCCTAGATAAAAACAATAACAACAGAAACCCAATTGCACAGACGACTTTCATGATGAAACCCCACATTTTATTCAAAGTTAGGTTTCTCTCCTCCTTCCACTGACTACAGTTTCGTAAAAAACTTGCACCAGAGAATGGGATAGGCTGGTCCTTTTCCCTTCCCAATCCTCCTCCTCAGTGTCTCTGACCCTCCTTCCCTGCTAGCTGTGTTCATTTGTTCTTCCATGGCTGCTTGGCTCCTCCAAATGCAGCTTTGCCTCCTGAAGCAAGCAAGCTATAATTTCCCTCACTTTTGCATCCAAGATATCCTCTCAGCCTCGTTTTAGAAAAATAATTCTTTTCTTATTCTGGCAGAAGCTCCTTTGGGTGGATGTTCTTTTTAAATGACCACAGATCAGCATCCCTCCCCAGAATTCCATATCCATCCTCCTGGAAACACTCAACATTGTTCCTCCACTGTGAAAATGCAGTTTCTGCCCCAGAACAAGGTCCTGCCTGGCTGTCCTGTCATGACCCACATCCCTCAGCACTTGTCAGTACCTTCTCACTGTGCTCTGGGAACTGCTAGGCACACCTATCAGGCTGTCCAAATCAACTCCTTGGAGCATCTCATACTGGACTGGAAGTGAAGCTAAGCATCCTTCTTCCATCCTCTGTAGAGGAGAGAGGTAATATGCCTCAACCTATTCACAGCTTCCCTAGGAGCAATTCCCCTTGAATTACATGCTTCCCACAAATCAATCAATCAATCTCTCTCTCTCTCTCTCTCTCTCTCTCTCCCTCTCTCTCTCTCTCTTTCTCTCTCTCTCTTTTTAATATTTTTGGTTGTTGGTGAACCTTTGCTTCATTTATTTATATGTGATGCTGAGATTGGAACCCAGTGCCTCACACATGCTAGGCAAGCACTCTACCACTGAGACATAATCCCAACCCCCAGAAGTCTCTCATTTCCTTAGGGTTAGTATCGGGTTAGGGTCACAGAACAGTTCTTTGGTCATCTTCTTTGCAAGTTTTACACAGGTGACTCAGCAGCTTACCTTGTAATTGTTTTGTTCTTGACCTTGTCCGAGACAGAAAATGTTCATATTAATATGTTGTTCAAAGAAGATTCTATGTCAGCCCTGATTAGATCTGATCTGTTTGCAATATGTTTCCATTGAATATAATGCATGTTATAAATTTAGACTTGATAATTTCATTACCTAAAAACAGATAAACAGTGATTTCACAAGTTGTTGAGTGCAGGGACTTAAAAGAAACATGGTACTATAACAGTGACTGAGGTAGGAAATTAGGTGGATGGGGAAGAGGAAGCTTCTCTTAAAGGGCTGGCATTTCAGTGAGATTATAACCCAGAGCTAGTCTTGTGAGGTACAGGGAAGAGAGCATTCTAGTCAAGGAAAGTGGCACTTGTAAAGTGATAAATTCAGAATCCATTTGCATGTCTAAGAGACAGAAAGTCAGAAACATTTGCATGTCTAAGAAACAGAAAGACAGTATATCTGGAGAACCGCAAGAAAGGCACATTCATTCAAAGAGAAGAGCATGTGGAACATGGTTAAGGGTTTTTATTTCCTTGGAAGAAATGGAAGAAATTGGAGGGTTTTAAGCAGAACAGTGACTTAATCATTGTGAACAAAAGTTATCATAGGCCAACTCAATACATGGTTATTCTGGTTATAATGTTCCCAAGAAAGCCAAGGCAAGAAATGTTGTTGACTTAAAAAAGGCCTCTTAGCTGAAAAGATGGTAGAACTTCTCATGTTGAGTGTAAGTGAGGGAAGAAAAGGGTATCTCACCAGGTAAGGTGGGGCAATAGCCAATATTTTGCCTATGGGCACTTGTTAATCTGCCTCCAAATATTTGGCCACCTACTTACCCTATCTTCTGAACACAAACTCCTATATTCAAAATCCTTTGAAGAGACAGGGACTTCTACTACTTGTCTGGTCAAGGGGAGGGTAGGAATGTTTGAAAGAATTCCACAACCACTCCTAGGATCATACTCCAAATAGCTGTCTTGTGGGTTCTCTGCACTCACTTCTACTACTAGGATAGGTAACTTCCGTCTTCTTTGTGTTTGAATTCTCCTTTCATGGTAGTTTCTCTCTCTCTTTCTCTCTCTCCCTCTCTTGTCCCTCCCCGCTTTTTTTCTCTGAGCCTTTGGATAATGAGTTCTTTGTTTGATCCAAATTCATTTGCTTTCTTTCCACAATTCCTTGATGTTTCTGAGATGGGTTGGTAGTCTTACTAGTAATTTTTGTTATCATTTCTAGATATTTGATAAGTGAAAGAGACTATGCTGTTTTCTTAATCAGTCATCTTGATCTAGACTCACTTTAAAAAATTAACACAAACATGCACATGTGCACACATGAGTGGTATGGCTTTTATTCCATCAATTCAGAGTCTTTTCCATATTACAGAAACATATAAACCCTATAGTTTGATTATACTATATATTAGATATAATTGATATGTTGCAGTTAGTTTTTCCTCATTTTCAGACACCATTAAAAATGATGTTTAAAGCTTTTATCAGTGCATAAAATTAATCAGTCAAATTTTAAAAAATAATTTTTTAGTCATAGATGGACATAATACTTTTATTTTATTTATTTATATGTGGTGTTGAGGATCAAACCCAGTGCTTCACACATGCTAGGCAAGTACTCTACCACTGAGTCATAACCCCATCTCCTAATGAGTCAATCTTAAACCACTGAAACAGTTTTGTTTCCAAGTTTACTGTCTCTTTTTCATCAAAATTCATATTGGTGTTATCAAATATGTCAGTATTTTCTGGTTGTTTCTAAAATATGCTGGACAATTTAAATTTCAAGAAATTCATTATTATGCTTATATTATACAATTGAAATTATGTCATGACTTTATGTTCTTTATTACTGAAATTATAAAATGTACATTTTTATTTTTGTGAGCCCTTAAATCTTTTAATGAGAATGTGTGCTCTTTCTTAAGAATTTGGTCTTTGGAGACAAATAGACCTGAATTTGAGTACTAGCTCAGCCACTGTGATCTTGGGTAGTACTAACTTTCCTGACAGTTATTTTTCTCATAATGAAGTTGATGTCACATTTCACGAGGTTGTTCAGATTTGTTCTAGAACATATATAGAGCTCCTTCCAAATGCCTGCTTCTCAATAAAGATCAATTGTTCTCCTTGCTGATTCCTTGTTGGATTTTCATCTTGGCATCTCCATTTATTGTTGTGTAATCTCAGATGAGAACTTAATCTTTTTAAGAGCATAGGATTTTTAGGTCAAATAAATATTAGAATAGATAGAGAAGTATTTTAACTATACTAAAGTTATTACATGTACATATGTGCAGAGTACAAAAATAAAATTCCAAAAGAACAACAACAAAATACTGGAGTGTCATCTTTTATTAGCATAGGTCAAAAGAAAAATTACACAGTTACAGAACAAAATGAGGGGCCCAGAAAAAGACATAACAATCACATGATAGGTCTACTCAGCAAAGAAGTTAAAGAGGACAATCATTATAGATGTTTATTACTCAAATATGAAAACATTAACCCTTACCCATTTCAGATTTCTGCTGAAGTTCTTACTGAAGAGCATTAGCTTGTCCATTCAACTTGTATCACTCCTATAGATTTTTTCATTTCTCTTCTTTACAAAACATTCTGGTGAAAGGCCCCACTATTGTTTTGGGGTTTGGGGTACAGTTCTAAATATGTGTAACTTTTTGAAAATATTTGGATATCAAACAAAAAATCTGCATATAAATTTTAGTGTTTTATTACCTCTAGTTGTATGTAATCTGTATCAACTGTTTTTAGGGACCCCCTAAGCTAAACACACAATATACAAATAAAAACAAATGGGTTCAAATGAATATGGATTATATGAAGAGTATGAGACTGATAATCACAGCACATTAAACTCTTTTCTCTCAGAGGTTAAGTGTGGTACATCTCTGTTTCAGTATATTCCTTAAGTGCAATAGTCCTATGAAGTATTAATCAAATTAACTTTCTAACAGAAGTGTTAAAGTTTATCCTTGGCATCTGAAAGGCCATTCCCTTATATTTGGAGTAGGGTTAAAGTACATTTTAAAATAGCACCCAATCTCTTTATTATCCTTTATTTTTACTTGTTTTTCGAATCACTTTTATTCATTTTCTATTATGATACTGTTTTATTTGCAAATATGAGTGTCTCATTCAAGTGAATTCACTATAATATTTTCTAGTTTTAGATGCTTTTTATTCTTTGAATTTAAACAACAAATTTATCAAAAGAAAATCTAAATGTCCATCAATTGACGAATGGATAAAGAATATGTTGTACATATATATAGTGGAATACTACTCAGCAACACAAAGGATGAATTCCTTTCATTTGTGACAAGGATGGAACTAGAAATCATTTTATAAACTGAAATAAGCAAGTGACACAGAAAGACAAATACCTCATGATCTCACTCACACGTGTAATCTGGAAAAAGTGGATGCCTTAGGAGTTAAGGGTAGAATATTTGTCACTAAAGGCTGGGCAGAGTAGAGTGGAGAGAGGGGTGGGGGAAGGTTGGTCAATAGATATCAAATTAGTTAGGAGAAATACATTCTTGTTCTGTTGCATAGAAAAGTGACTGTAGATAGTGATAATGCACTAGAAGAAAAGGTTTTGAATGCTATTCTGAAAATTAGAGATAAACATTGAGGAGATAGATATGTTTTCCTTGATTTGAACATTGTACAATACATACCTATATTGAAACATCACATGGTACCCCAGAAATAAGTAAAAAAAAAAAAAAAATGCTTCAGTATCCTTGCCATTGTTCAGAAATAAGAAAAATGTAAAAGCCTAGACCAATGGAAAATACGCAGCAGACTTTATTAGGCAATAGTTTTGAGAAGAGATCGGATTTTTCCATGTCTGCCAAAGTTTTCATCTTGTTAGAGATGGGTCTTGCTGGCAGAAGGTAAGGTCAAAGGGAAGTCAACATATTTGCCATCTTTTACTTAAGAACATATGAAATATATAGCATATTGCTCTTAATAATGAATTGTTGCTATTATTCTCTATTAACATGTTTCCTTTCTTTTACCTTAAGATTTCTGAACAAAGATATTTATTCCTTATTCTTTTTATGAAAAAATATATAGAGTTATTGAGTGAATTTTGTCTCTCAATCACTTCTTTCTTAACAATAATGTAAATGCTCCAAGGGATGGATGGAAAAAATCACTTTTAACTGGAAGCTTATTTTTTTTTCAACAAGTAACTTAAATCACTTCAGGTCTTCAAAACAGAATTTAAAATTATTACAAGGAATAATTTGGGTAGTTAATTGAGATGATAAAAGACTTTGGTATGCTTATAGTTTAGCTAATAATTTATAATGGTAAAATTTTTCTTATGAAGTAAAAGTAGATATGTAATAATTCAATTTAATTTGCATACATAATATATCCCTGATATAATAAAAATTTAAATGAGTGGGGTAGTATCACATTTAACGTTTTATTAATTAAAATATCAATCACACTAAAAAGCATTAATTACTTTAAAAATAGAATACTCCTTAAATAAGAGTTCATTGTACTTGATGTATTCTATATTGAAATCTGTGGAAATAAGTGGTTGAATTTTAGAAAGCGTCAAATGACTTTGAGACTGGATTTTATGGTTGATTACATATGAACTTAAAATCATTTTATGTTTACACTTTGTTTTGTAGCAGGGATTGAACCCAGGAGTATTTAACCACTGAGCAAAATCCCCAGCCATTTTTTATTTTTTATTTTGAGAAAAGGTATCACTACATTGTTTAGGGCCTCGCTAAATTGCTGAGACTGGCTTTGAACCTGTAATCATTCTGCCTCAGCTTCCTGAACCACTGGGATTACAGGTGTGCACCATCACTACTGACTATTTTAACACCTTTTAATAATTTTTCTGAGAAAAGAATACCTGATTTTTCTTAGTGAGTTTACTGTATTGAATACAGACTGCTTGTTTGTTTCATTTTATTTTCCCCCTTGTAGTAAATGTCTTACATACCTCAGGACCAACATTCTGAATATCAATTATGAGTACTTGGATAGTACCTATAACTATATGTATATGTGTAGGGAGAAAAGATTTGGTTCAGTCTTCAGAGGACGTGGTTTAGATGGAGGATTGCTTTTTGATTTTCTGGACATACATTTGTTGAATTCTACAATGTAGCAAATCAAATCAGGAGCACTTACTTCAGGAATAAAGATGAATTTGCTGTGGTCTTTCTCATGGGATGCTCAAAATCTATTGAACAAACTGGAGAGGCCTCAAACCAACTGAAAGCAGTGTGACCTGGTCCATTAATGTGGTTCGAACTCACTACTGTGGAGCATAGGATAAATCTGGAAATTACAATAAATGAGAAAAAAGAACATTGTGTGTCAGATAAGTAGATTTTGAGAAGAGTTGTCAACTGCAAATGTGACTATATAGGCCTCACACACTGAGTAACAGACCTTGCAGATGAGTAGCAGGATATGGTGTAAAATAATGAAAAATGTTCTGCTGGTTTCCCCACTTCAACTATAATTTTTGCAAGATTTTGTAAAATGGTCATAAATGGACTCTTCATTTTACAACTTCTTTTAAACATTTTTTTTCAGTTCTGTCAGTTCTTTTTTGCCAAGAACTACTATCCACTGACTTACAAGGTCTATGAGTCAGGAATTAAAAAACATGAAGAGAATTTCAAAATCGCATGCATAAAAAACTACACATTTTCTAGACAGCTGTCCATGGAATATGTAATTTGTTCTTTGCAAAGTCCATATTTAAACTTAAGTTTGACACTTTGTCCTTAGTTCACGCTGCAATGCTTCTTACTTGCCTACATAATACTGTGAGTCAAAGGTTGTATTAATCTAAAGTTGCCACTGCTGTCACTTGGTTCATATATTTAATGATGACTCATACATGTTTCTCCCTGTGTGATAATAAACACATGCTTACCTGTATATGCATTTGCTTAGTGGTGCCATAAATAGGTTAGAAATGTTACCATTATATCCAAAATGTGGATCAAATGAGACTCAATAGTTTAAGAGCTAAAATAATTGCTATTACAAGTGCTAATAGCTGGAAAGTTTAACAGAATGTTTCATAAAAGCACACATCTCTGAACTGTCCATCTATACCCTTAGTACCACAGGCACTGGTGACAAGGACAATAACATGCATTTTGTCAATCCTACTAGAGTGTTATTCTGAGAGATCATTTCATTGATGAGCCAAAACTCCTATACATTTATCTCAGTAGAGTATTGTAATTAATTGGAGAAGTTAAATGTTTTTTTCTAAAAGTCAATAGGGATTTGAGCACAAATAAATTCAGTGTCACAGGACAAGAATTGATATAAGCAAAGCAGGTATTTAAAGGTCCACCTGAGTATTTAGATACTTTTCCCATATTTAAGAGCAATGTAAAAGTTCTGACCATATATTTTAAATGATAAAAATAATATATTTCATGGTTTGTGAAAAGGTGTAAGCAAGAAAGTGAAATTTCAACCCATTTTCCCATACCATATACTATATTCACTCCCTAGAGAAAATAATTTATAATAGTTTATTGAATATTCCTCCAAAAAATGTCTATGTATATTTAACATGATGTGATTAGTCATTTCCCTATACAAATAGAATATTTTACATATTGTTCTGAAATTTATCTTTTTATCTTCAGTATGATTTATAATTTTTAACATCAAAATATATCCATCCACCTAATTCATTCTACTAAACAGAATAGAATTGGTTTTTTGTTGTTATTATATTTTATTTTAGTTTGCATTTAGTTTTTATCATATCCATCTTCATTGACTTACTAGATGATTTGTGATCAAAGTCAATCGTTAATTTTGGAATTCAAGGATAGCTTAATTCTCCTTGAGAAGTATTGCATCAGGATGTGAACAATAGAGTTGTCACCAATACTGAAATGACTCTGCATAGCAGGAGTTAACAACTCATGTCTCAGTAATTGTTAAGATATGTTTTTTTAAACATGCACCTCAAACCTTGACTTAGAAAGTGTTCAGAACAATCCCGTGAAACAATATATGTTGTAGTAGTTTTAAAAAGATGAAATCTTTCTTAAACATGAGACTATATTAAACACTCTTATCTTACTATTGGTAGAGTCATAAGCTATTAGTTCATAACTGATCGATGTCATATGCCACAATCATAGAAAAGGAAGTTAAGATAGTTTCATTTTATTAGGTTTACTTGATCTGATCTTTACAGAGAGTGGAAATTCTAATGGGTAATAGGCAAGACAGAGCAGATGAATTTGTCTCTCCTTACTCCTTTAGTAATTACTTTTATTACAAACTGACCCTGTGGGTTCCATGAAGGCACTCTTCCTTTTAGAAAATTTTACTTATATTTATCTAATGCATATTGTGGATTGGAAGGAAATAAGATATATCAGATATGGAATCTAATTTTGTTGCTATGGCAATTTGAAGAACATAGGGTTTGTAAAAGCGAAGTAGGTAAAAGTATGCACAATACCTAGCAATAATCTGGACATGTTCATGGACAATCAAATGTCAATTCCTAGGAACAACATAGATGAACAAATTCATTGGAATTTAGTAAAGGCAATGGGTAATAAAATTGTACAAAATACAAAAATATTGCAGCAAGATACTTTGTTTTTCTGTAAAACTATAAAAATTGTGTTAGTAGAACTCTGTGTGTGTGTGTGTGTGTGCGCGCGCGCGTGCTTGTACACATCTCCTCATGCTTGTACACCTACTTGTGCTTGTACACATCTGTGTCCTAGAAAACTGATAACTTAATATAGTACTTTGGAGTACTGCGTATTTCCAAATAAAGTTCAATTCCTCAATAACAGCAAACATTTGCATTTTATGGACTTTTGCTCCTGGGAGTAAACAATAAAATAACTGCAGATATTTTATCTACTCATTCCATGCCTCAGGCAGCCCCTAGGAGAACAGGAAAGGGAACAGGTGTGACCAGACAGCATTTATTGTGTGCTCAAAGCTTGCCTCATCCCTATTCTTTGCACTGTTCCTGCCATCCGTGAATTAAAATTGGGATGGTAAATTTTCAAACCATGAAATTATATCGTATTACCATGTTTCCCTTTGGTTTAAGTACTTACAGCTAATTAAATTTCTTTTTAAAGAAATATGAAATCACTATACAACTATTTTAAAAAGTATAAAGATTTTTGTATATTAGTACAAAAAGATCTCCCAAGATATATCATCGAGTTTAGAAAAGCAAAGTTTTACAAAGCAGTGAATATTGAACGCTATTTGTATGTAAAAGGAGAAGGAATAAATACATGTACATACATAAAAATACATAAACATACATAAAAATACATAGAATTGCTCAAGTCCATATAAATGATTTCCTTCTTTATGCATAGAGAACAAGGTGGGGGGGACAGAAAAAAGTAAAAAGCAAGCTATACCTTTGGGGATGAAAGATAGGAACAAGAGCGAAGGATGAGTGAGGTAGAGACATGATTTTTTGTAGTACCTTGATATTTATTATTTGTATTTTTCTTTTTTCTTTATAATGTTTTCCAGCACCAGAAACCAAACCCATGGGTATTTAACCACTGATCCACATCCACTTCCCCAGCCATTTGTTTGTTTGTTTGTTTATTTATTTATATTTTGAGACAGAGTCTTGCTAAATTGCTTAGGGCCTTGCTCAGTCGCTGAGGCTGTCTTTGAACTTGTGATCTTACTGCCTCAGTTTCCTGAATTGTTGGGATTACAGGCATGTACCACCATGCCCTGCTGGATTTTTTGATTTCATGAATGAATTGCATATTCAAAAGGTAACATTACATCAAATAACAATTTTTAAATCCAAGTTCAAGAAACAAATGCACTGGAAACAATAGCCTGTTATCAGGAGGAGCCTGATAGTTTTGTAATATATTTGCTACTATTGCCTATAACTTGGAAACTTAGAACACATCATAGAAACTTAATCTGATTTCAGTGTCCTAAGGTTCCATATGAGAAGGAGCAGGTTAATTTGTGCTATATCATTCTGAGCTGTTTTTTTTTTTTTAAGATATTCTAATTAGATATATATGACAGTAGAATGCATTTTGACACATAATACAAAAATGGAGTATAACTTCTCTGTCTTCTGGTTGTACATGTGTAAGGTTATACCAGTCATATAATCATATGTGCACATAAGATAATAATGTCCAAATCATTCTACTATCCTTCTTACTCTCCTACCTGTCCTAGCTCCCAACCCCTGTGAATTAGCATCTGCATATTAGAGAAAACATTCAGCCTTTGGTTCTTTGGAACTGACTTATTTTGCTTAGAATAATATTCTCCAGCACCATCCATTTACAGGCAATATCATAATTTCATTCTTCTTTAAGTCTAAGGAACATTCCATTGTGTATATATACACCACATTTTCTTTATTCGTTCATCTGTTGGAGTACCTCTGTTGGTTCCATAGTTTACCTATTGTGAATTGAGCAGCTATAAACATTGATATGGTTGAGTCACTGTAGTATGCTGATTTTAAATCCTTTGCATATATACTGAGGAGTGGGATAACTGGGTCAAATAGTGGTTCCATTCCAAGTTTTTTGAGGAATCTCCATACTGCTTTCCAGGGTGGTTTCACCAATTTGCAGTCCCATCAACAATGTATGTGTGTACCTTTTTTCCCATATCCTTGCCAACATTTATTGTTGCTTATATTCTTGATAATTGCCATTCTGACTGGAGTGAGATGAAATCTCAGTGTAGTTTTGATTTGCATTTCTCTAATTGCTAGAGATGTTGAACATTTTTAAATCACTACAATGCCCAAGTTGGTCACACAGTCATGCCATTTTCTGACCTCAACCTCCTGAGGATCTGGATTCTGAGCTACTTTTAATTGATCTAAGATTATGCATAATTTAGAGTCATTGGGTTAGTTCCATAGGCCACTGGATGCATGAAAACTTATATTCTAATGTATTTTTCAACTGAAAGGTACAATTTCTTTGAAGAAGTTCACATAATAGTGTTTTTCTAGCTGTACTTTTAAAGGTACAAACATTTTATGAAAGTGTCTCTTTAAAAATGCTCGAGTACATAACAGGTTTTCTTAAAAGGATTTAGCTTTTCAACAAAATTTTAGCCCAGAAGATATGCACTGATAAGAGTAATAGAAAGTACAGAGTACTAAGTGCTAGGTAATGTACTAGAAATTTTAAATCTATAGTTTTCACAAAAATACTGTAATAAGGTGCTTTTATCCCTATTCATATTCGGGAAAATAAGGCTTAGAGACTTTTAGGACATGGAATAGACAATCTAAGTATAAAACTTGAGTGCCAACAGAATGTATTAGGCAAGATAAGGAGGATGAATATTAAGATCTCTATATGGATTGCACCAGCTGTATCTCTGTCTGGAAGCAATAAGGGTCTAGGTAATTTCCTTGAGTGGTTTTACTTCCAGACTGGGTCAGAGAGAAGGCATATATTATGGGAGCTTCTCCTGTCAGCCTTTCCTCCAGAGGCATCCAGGAAAGCAGGCATGCTGAAACATTCAACCCGTGATGTCCGTGTCACCTGGAGAAACGGACACACAGAACACACCCAGAAAGAGAGAGAGAAAGAACTCAGGTAACCCAAAGGCATCTGCTGCAAAGACTGTAAAACAATGAAATGATCAGGGAGAGAGAAATTTTACAAAATGCTAAAGATAGAATGAGACACAGGGCATTAAAGACATTCAGAAACAAAAAGAAGAAATTTATAAATGGTGGTACAACACAACTGTATGCAACAGATAGGGGTGGTCATCATACCTCTCTTCAGAAAGGGACACAAGGCAGAGCAGGGCATCCAAATAAGCAGCAGCCAGACATAATGGGGTAGAGAGACTCACACATTCAGAGACATTTATGCACAAAACAAATTGAGTGGCACGTACTTCCACAAAGGGAGAGTGAAATCTATGCTTAACTAGGCAGAAAAACTTACAGGATCTCACACACAAGGGAATACATACGCAGTGGCAGATAGACATCCACACACAGAGAGAGAGACAGATGCCCATAGACTGGAGACAAGAAGAGTTAAGATCTTAGATCTTGCTAGAATAATAGTTCAAAATCTGCCCTGTTTCCCTGGCTTCTGCACTAGGTAGGAAGCCAGAATTCCTTGTTTCCCAGGTCACAGATGATGCCACCACTTTGATCGCGGTGCTGCATTCTTATCACATTGTTTTACTTCTCTTTATTTCCTTATGTTCCGGAGTGCAAATTTCTCTCACTCTGACATTTATTCCTCTTGAATATTTTTTTGATAATTTTCACATCTTCTTTACATTTCTTAATTTTGCTAAAAGTAAATTCTGAATTTCTTCTAGTTGGGTTCATTTGTTTACCTAAAAATTATTTTTCCTTTTTCCAGTCTTAGTTTCATGAAAGTCTGATGTTATTTTATCAGATAGCAAGGTAGATAGTCATGGTAACAGGTGGAATTCAACCTAGGGTATTATCACTTTAAATACGTTTTAGACCAGTATGATGTGAAATATTTTGCGGTAGGATGTATTTTTGGCTGTATTTCTAACCTGAAAGCAAAGGGATAGAGTTATTTATGCTTAACTGATATATAAATGTATTTAATGTTATATATATGATACATATAAATGGCTTTGCACATTTATGTATGTGTGCAGGTCTGTCTATCTAGTTATCATCTTTTTAAATATTCACATAAAACAAAGTTTTACTTGGGAAGGGGCTAAGCTGGTTTGTTCAGACATTGTCTCAAGGAGAAGATAATATTTGTTTTGAATTTGCAGTTACACAAACATTTCCAACTGTTGTGTGTCACAGCCAAGCAAGTACACAATGTGAACAATTTCATATACTCATGTGCAGCTTTTCATTTTGCTCTCCAATAAGAACTAAAATTAGGAAAGGATCAGGATCCTAAACATAGGAGAAGAGTCTGGATCCTGAGTTCTCCTCAAAGTATGGTTCACAGACCCCATTTATTGTTTGATTGCTGAATTCTAGGCTATGTACTGACAAGTCTCAGGGGGAAAAGGGCTTAGGAATTGTCATTTTTAATGATCTCCAAGATTTTTTTTGGCACATTTGTGTTGGAGAAGCACTGTCTAGAGAACTGAATGTTATTGATTTTTGTACAGAGATTCATTTTGAAAGGCATGTTCAAATTCAGAGGGAAGGTATTTGAGGAATTATTCTAGCTGTGAATTTTGTACTTTGAAATTGTCCTGAATATATTTATCTATTTAGTTTTCTTTCTTCCTCTTTTGTGAGGATCAGGGAGATACTGTAGATTGAACCCAGAGTCTCAAACATGCTAGGCCAGCACTACTAGCTGGGCTCACCACTGAGTTACATCCAGCTAGCTCTCTTCCCTTTTTTTTTTTTTTTTTTTTAAATTTCTTAATACTGAACCACTTTTCTTTCTAAGATTCTATTCTCTTATGAATTTTCTCACTGCCCTGCTACTTGTCAAAGAAGGCCCAGAATTATTAAGCTGACTCTAGAAAAGATTTCTACTTCATTTCAACAAAATAATGTGCAAAATCTTTTGTCCTCAGTGAAAAATTATCTTTAGCTGAATCATAAAGTGAACCCATGTATCATTAGTTTGGATGCACATGACACATAGGCAAAAATGCATCTGTATGTAAATAGTATTCATAATTATAAATCAAACACTTCTCTCATGTAATATCGTATGAACAAATTCCAGCTAGACATATGCAAAAAAATTAGAAATTATTCCTTAATATCATTCAGAAAAGGTGAGTTTTACTACTAAATATAGACTTACTCATTCAAAAGAAATATGCCTAGGAATGATAACTTAGGAAACTGATATCTTTTCCCTTAAAAAGAGATTTATTTATCCAAATAATTCACCACAGGGTGCTCCACATTGTAGGTTCTCTTAGTGTATTTAAAATTAAGAAATATTGATTCATATGCAAATTCCTGAAACACATCTCTTGCCTTAAGTCTATTGCATATTATTATGACTTTTAAATTTTAATATATCTATGTCTTTTGGTCTATATTAAAATTAAAAAATCTGTGATATTCAGGATGTGACTGTTTATCTAAATGTGAAATATTTCCCAAAATCAAATGTAATTTTCATTTTTTTAAGTGTATTTTCATTTTAGAAATACAGGAGACTAAATGAAAAAACATTTATATTGGTAGAGATGTTTTTCTTCAAAGGCAATCTTAGCTGCCCGTAGCTAACTATTTGTATTAAATATGTTATCTTTGATAAATATTATTATTCTGAACTCTCTTACAAAAAGTAGCTTGATTTGAGGCATTTTAATAGCTTAAAGGGAAGAATGGAAATGTAAGGCAGGAGAAATCAATAAAGCATGGGGCTTCTTATCCCATATTGATTCTTGTAATCCAGCAACCATTAAATACTTGAGAGATAAGCCTCTTTTAAGATGGCACGTTTATATTTTGAAGATCAAATACCTTAATTTTGCTCATGGGTTTCCCAAGCACAATTCAGACCCAGGACAGAAGGTAAGCTTTCAGTGACTGCAGTTCCAACCAGGATGTTTTTAAGCTAAGCAAACCAAAGGTGCATTGTGGGTAGGACCATCCTCAAGTGGCTGCCTCTTGAAGTGCTGGTGAACATAAGTACCTTTTACACATTATCACACATTATAAATATGGAAAACATCAAAGTTGGTGATTGAATTGCTAAAATACTTTAATATTCAAATAATTTATAAATATGATTTCTTCCAGAATATCATTCTTTTCTGCAAAATTATTTTTGCATCTGTTTTAACTTTTTTGCTGCTGTGACTAAAGGGCCTGACCACCACAATTGTACAGGAGAAAAGGTTTATTTGAGGGCTCATGGTTTCAGAGGTCTTAGTCCACAGATGGCTGACTCCATCCCTTGGGGCTCAAGATGATGCAGAACATCATGGTAGGAGAGTGTGGCAGAGGGAACCAGCTCGCATCATGATCAGGAAGCAGAGAAAAACACCACTGGCTAGATAGAAATATATACCCAAAGCCATGTTCAGTTCCCACCTCCTCCAGCCACACCCTACTGCTTTGGTTACCACTCCAGTTACAACTCAGTTAATTCCTATCAGGGGATTAAATCACTGACTGTGTCAGGATTCTCCCAACCCACTCATTTCTCTCTGAACCTTCTTACACTGTCTCAAATGTGAGCTTTTATGGGACACTTCACATCCAAACCATAACAACATCACAACAGGGTAAACTATTAGAGATGTTAGCTTATCTCAACCTCTCAAATCTCTCTCTAATAATTATTGTCCCAACAGAAATAATGTATTGCTATGACTTTTTGATTTTATATTTTCTCATTTTTTTTAATGTTTTAAACTCAGATCTGACATTTTGTGAAAAAAAAAACTGTTTAATCGTATTTGTTAAGGATTCTAAATTTATAATGAATAAATTTTAAATAGTAAACTGACCAACCGAGGTTTTACTAAATGCAGTTGGAACCTTCACTTTTTTCAAGACACCATGAAATATCTATTTTATCTCCTGCAATTATTCTAATGTCAACTAATTTGTTTTAGTTTCCCCTTGCCATGTTATAATAATAATTCCAAGTATTTGTGTTTTTAATATGTATACCAAATTCTGCTCAAAGAATTACACATACATTAATGCCATTTATCTTATAAACAAATTGGTAGGAATAATTTCTAGTACTACTTTAGATAGATAAATTGAGAGCCAGGGTTAAATAACTTGCCAGAAGTCTAACGCCTCCCTAACCGGGAGGTAAGGAAGTAAGAAGATGTTTTAATTGTGTGTGTGTGTGTGTGTGTGTGTGTGTGTAAATAGATAATTCCAGAATTACAGTCCAGAATGATACAGAGTTGAATGTACGGATGGGAGATACTGGAAGAATTTGTTATCTTTCTAAGCACTAGATTGTTTCTCAACCCCTTCCAATGGAACTAATAATCTTAAGTTATTAGTCCTTGCTTTTCAAAGTGAATGTGAAAAAATCATTATTTTTTTGCTAGTACATTTTGGAATAACCAGGAAGTCAATGAGATTATCCATGTTGTGTAGTTAGCATGGCATCAGTTTTTTGGAACAAGTTCATTAACTTCACTTCCCCTGACTATATAATGGAGATGTTGCCGCCCATCTCGTGAGGAAAGCCAGTGCTTTGCTTGGCCATTCATATTGTATCAAGCATGCTTCTAAACAATTTTGTATTTTGTCTAATCTAGTTCTTTCAATTTAATAGGAAGTTATCATTATTAGTATCTTGATTTCATAAAAAATTGAATCCACAGAGAAATTAAGATCACAGAGCTTGTCAGTACCAGAGCAGGATTTGAAACCAGATGATATAATATTAGAACTTATAATTTTAATCTCTGTGTTGTATTTCTTGGTTTAGCCTGATGATTAAAAAATATGGAAATCTATCATGTGGTAGATCTTTAAAATTAATTGATTACTCATTTACATAAGCCTTTTGTGCAAGATTGCCATTGTCAAAAAAAAAAAAAAATGCACCCAGGTATGGATAATAGGAAAAATGTTCTTGGGTGAAGAAGTACCTTAATAGAATCTCTTTTGAAGTCATCAATAGAAAGTACTGTTGATGCAATCAACTACTGCTACATACCTTAAAGAATGTTTGGTGTTCAATAGAATTCATGAAACTTGCATACTATTTCCTTCCATGAACACTTTGTGCAAGATAAATTTCTGTCAACACTTTTCAAGGTGAATGTGAAATACATCATTATTTTTTTGCCAGTACATTTTAGTGATAGACAATTTGGAAAGAATGCTGAAGTATTCAACTCAAACTAAATACTTCTATGAACTGAACAATGGAGGACTGTATCAAATATACAAACTCAGTAGGAATTTTATCTACTTATATAATAAATATTTGCATGTATTAAAGAAATCACAATTTAGTGATAATTATCATTACTACCATTATACTTTATAGATCAGGCAGATACTAGGTGTTTGACATTCAGGATCTTCATCTTTATGAGAGTTTTGTTATGTTGTTATAATCCTACTTTATATTTAAAAAAATTATGAATAGATATGATAAGAACCACCAAGTCTACATAGCTAGAAAATTTCTGAAGGGGGACAATGTATTTCTAAATTCCTTTTTTCTTCAATACATATTATCCTGACAGATGACTATATTAATGTGGTTGTTTGTACACTATAATTTTTGTTGGAAACACTGGATAGAAGGGAAATAAAAAATAAAACAAAAATTTAAATGAACTTCTTTATGTTAATAAGGTTAAATATTACAGCTATGTCTTTAGGAGGGATGGCACTATCCCTTGGTACTCTATGGTATTAAAAATCATGTCCAAGTTTACACAACTAGTGTGTCAAACAGCCTGATATATATTGTAGAAAACACCTTCTAGAGTCTGAGACTTCTAGGTTTGGAGATGTCTTTAGGAATAATCTACAGGTTATATTGAAAACATAAATTTTCTAGTTAGAAAGGACATCAGTCATTGTCAGTCAGTTTGATTGATATGATTGGGTGCTGGGAACCACCCGCTATGCCCAATATTAACTCTATCTTTCTTTCTTTTTTCTTTTGGTACCAGGGATTGAACTTGGAGTTACTTAACCACTGAGCCACAGTGGTTGTATTTTATTTAGAGATAGGGTCCCACTGAGTTGAGTTGCTTAGGGCCTCACTAAGTTGCTGAGGCTGGCTTTGAACCTTTAATCCTCCTACTTTAGCCCCTCAAGCTGCTGGGATTACAGGTATGCATGCACTACCATGCCTGGTTTAATTTCTTTTTTTTCTTTTTCTTTTTTTTTTGCGGTGCTGGGGATCGAACCCAGGGGCTTGTGCTTGCAAGGCAAGCACTCTACCGACTGAGCTATATCCCCAGCCCTTAATTTCTTAATCTTACTACATTATGGACATCCTAGGCAAGGGAACCAGACAAAACATCTTTGGTGCTATTGCGGAACTCTGGGCATTCTGGACAGTAATCACTTAATAACCTGATAACCTGTTCAGAGCACTTTACTCTTTAATTGGCCCATGTAGCTATGTATTAGCCCTAGTTACTCTTGTCCTTCTTTTCAATCAGGTAATTTATTTGATTTTTCCAAGTTTTAGTCCAAACACCATTCAGTTTAATAATATGCACTACTAAGTAAGTATTCCTTCTCACTGGTACTCATTATTTAGTTTTAATCCCAGGATCTTTGTCCTTCCAAATTTATCATCTATTTCTAAAATTTTTTTTTTCTTTTTAAAAGTGCTTCAACAGATAGTTCTTTTTACTTAAATTTTAACCTCAATCACATCTAAATAAAATGTTGCTTAGAGGAGTACTAAAGACTTTATAGTTCTAATGCAATTATGTAAAGTGTTGTTTTATGTTTTGTTTAGGGCCACATTATATCAGATACCCCTACACCCAATTCTCCCTTTCATCTTTTACTGGTATACGCCTTTTGTAGAGGAGTTAACCTGATTTGGTGACAGAAAACCTGAAATCTAACTAGTTCTGCTTTTAACTCTCTGTTAAAACTCTCTGTCCTGGGCAAAATCAGTTCAACACTCCACTTTAGTTTCCTCACCAGTGAAACATGGCAGGACTCAATAGTCACTCAGTAGGTGACACTAACATCCTTTGAATCTGGGCATAACTTGATTCAATTCACAAGTTCCTCCAGTAGGTTGTCTATGCTTAATATTTACTGTACCAGGTGAGATAGGGGTGGAAAGAGGGAGAGAGAACAAAACTGTGTAGTCAAAAGACTTTTAACCTATGTGGTAACAGAGAGAATCAACCCACGTGGAATACATAGAACAGAAGGAGAGTGAAACCGCTTCATTGAGGATGGAGATGACTAGTGGCAAGGGGCACAGACTCACCAGAAATGCTCAGGACGTCATCTCAGGGGACACAGTCTCACCTTGAGTCCAACTCCCTCACGGACTTTAGTATCAGAGTTTGTCCTTTTTGCTTATTTCTAGTGAGACACATTTGGGAAATAGGATTTTCCTAATTAGTGGCTCAGTGTAAACCTCTCACTTATGGACATAAAATTTAGGAAAATTGAAGAATTAAGGTATTTTCGCCTTCAGGTCCAGCTGAGCAGTATTGAACTGCTTCTTTTATTTATATCCCGAAGATAGTCATTTTAGGTCAAAATACACAATACATTTTTTTTAAAGCAGGGTAAAATATTGCTACACATTATATGTTATTCTAGAGGAGATGCCACATGTCCATCTTCACTAACTCCTTTCCTGTTCTCTGATGTGAATTGATTGTAATTAGAACTTCAAGAAATCAACTTCACGGAATTAAACACACAGATTTACTTTTGTGCAACAATGACAGGACCCATATGAAAAAAAAAAAAAGAAGATTTATTTTGGAAAGCAGTAAAACAGAGATAAATTATGGAATTAGTAAAGGCAATTGTATGGTCAGTCTGAGACATTTACTCCAGGACAATAGAAATAAAGAGAAGAGGTAGTAACAAATTTTAAATGGAGTAGTGAAACAACAAAAGTCATGTTTAAGGAGTATCAATCCTCACTGCTTTAAAAATATTTTAAATGACTTGTTTCCATTTGGAATATAAAATATCTGATTTTTGCTCATGAATTTCTGAAACGTCAAACCCAGTGCTAAACCATATTTAGTATTCATCTGTCTCCTTAGAGCTATTTTGAAACTCACAGTACAAGATTCACCATGTCTAAGCAAGACTTCATGCTTTCAAGTTCCTGTTCCTTTAAAGTGCTTGCAATTTTAATTTTAGTCTTAGAAGGAATTGAATGTGTGTTCATTTTAGCTGATGTTAATGTATAATGATTAACCATTTTTCTCTTGAGGTCAGCCACAATGGTTATGTACAACTTTCAAAGTCTGTGATGTACAAAATGACCTAAGAGACACGTGAGAGTCTGAGTGATACTGAGAGCAAGAGACTAACGACATGATTCTGGCATGTGGTGATGGTCGCCACAGATAAGGGACTGAGGCTGACAACAGTATTGACAGAGTGACAGGAATGGGGCTTCTCTAGGAATTTGGATGTAATCCAGCTGAGACCACAGGGAGAAAGAGGGAAGAGTTAAAGATGATTTCTGTATTTGGGACTTGGGGACAGAGGAGAGGGTTCCACAAAACCTATGTCAGGAGGTAACACTGGCTTTGAAAGCGGAAATGACAAACATCCCTCAGTATTGAGATTCTAGAGAAATATCTAAGTAGAAATAGCTGTGGACCAGTTTATCACTGTATGAATGTGAAAATTCTTAGGATATTCTCAGGCAAGTGAATTTAATTTAAACACATGTTTAACAAACTTTTAAACTATAAAATTTCAGTCTTGGATTTTGCTTTTCGGTGGTATTTATTTTATTTGCAAACAAAAGTGGAATAAGACTCCTTAGAATTCATTCTAATAAAGATATTCCTATTTGATGAGAATATAATGTAGGCCTCTGTATAAAATATTCCCTGCCATATTTCTTAGCATGACTTTGCCTCTTTCTGACTTTTCTCTTAAGATTCATTTAGGTCAGAGTTTATCAGTATGTGCTTAATCCCTGCAAATGGCTTCCCATTGCTTTCGGATTAAGACAAAAAATCTTCTGGCTGGAGGCACTGCCTCTCCAAACCAATGCCTGTCTGACTCTCCATCCTCATCTCAGTACTCTCTTCTATCCCCTTATGCCAGCCGCTCTGACCTCCAGCCTTCCTATCATTTTAAGTAAGGCCTTTCCACAATCTAATTTTTCTGGCCGGAATCTTTTCCCATACTGCCTTGCCCAGTCTCTTTGCCTGCTTATGGTATACTCCTTCAACCACAGGTTCCATTGCACTTATTGGCCAAAGACCCCCCAGATCTGCCCAGGGTCACCTTGTATGACATTTCACAACACCAAGACTTTTCTTTCTTGATACTTGTCACATTTGTAAGAACATGTTTATATGTGTGATTACTTGTTTAATGTTTCTCCAGCAAGATCTAATTTCCGTGAGGGCAGCTGTCTTGTCTGTTTTGCTTGTTGTGCATCCTGAACACCTAGCATAATGTATATTTGTTGAAAGGGTATATGACTGAAAACTGAAGTCATGCCAGAGAAGTCAGACTATTAATGCCATTCCAATCCTCTCCTCGGTAAGATAGCTCTGGACATCTTATGGTACCTCTGTCCTTACCATATGCCTGCTTTAGGTGCATCTCTGGATAATACAGCATAGGCCAGCATTCCTGCAGATGAGAAGGGAGCACTATACCATATTCTTCATGTGGTAGAAATACTGCATCTTCATTTACAAAAATCAAACAAATATAGTGTTCAAAAATAATGAGTTTATGTAAATCTGTTGATGCTTAGATTAGGGGTTAACCTATTTTATTTGCTTTTTATCTACTTGAATTTTTTCCTCCCAGATCCTATCACTTTCATTCTAGACAGGATGACTTTTGACTTCAAAGTATTGTAATCAAGGTAATTTTATGAAGAAAAATGTGTTTTTCTTATGAATATAAATGAGTTCTTCTCCATAACTTAGACTGGAGAAAATTTCTTTCTCCCTTTCCTGACATTGAACAACAGATTTCCCTTCTCCCCAAAGTCACATTGTAAGGTAGGCTCTGCCTCTGAAGAACTGTCTTAAGGGAATGGATTTTGTGTTCATGTAGGTGTTTTCTTTCAATACAGAGATAAACATAGAGCACACCTGCTGCTTTCAACCCTTGGGAGTGGTCCCTTCCAAAGCATGTATACACATGAGCATCAGCCTTAACAGGAAGCTCACCCAAACAATGCACAAATACTAAAAGCAGGGTACCACCACTGATAGGAATTCTCTTGAAAAGATCAACTATTCCAAAGTTTACTTCCAGTATCTCATCACAATGGTTTGCATTACATTTTTATTTCAGTGTGATTCAAATTTGTGACATTGCTCAAAAAATTATCTTTCTTTAAGTGAAGTTTTCAAGAAAGAAAATTATTATACTTTCTTTACATCTGGGCATATAATTAATTGCTAAAGAAATGTAAAAACTTTTTATTAAACCAAAACAGAAATACCAAATTGGTAATATTCTAAATTAGTCACTTTCACTCATTTCTGTTTTTTTTTTTTTTAAAGAGGTGTATATTCATTCCAGTTTTATAAAACCAAATAAATTTCAATAGGTAAAATTCAATAGGTTTGTAATAATACCAACCATAGTGATATATAAGTTTATAAAGTCATTAAATTTTAATGTTTGTCATTTTGGAAGAAAATTGCTGTTATTTAAAATGCTTTGTTCTTCATATGGAACAAGCATAGATTTTTATCCCTGATACAACCTTGGTAAACTAACTTTTGTCCCAGGGGAATACATCCCTCAAAATATTTAGCCTGTCTTCAATTGCTCCAGAACAAGGTTGGCAATATCTTTAAATTCCCTCATTCTGTGGAAATGGCCTGAGGAATTCTTTATTGTCAGTTTACCTTAAAGGCAGCTGGGTCAAGAAGGTGGAGCAAGAGGAGAACAAGGTCATTAGCTAGGGCTTTCCATCTCTCATGCTGGGACCTTCTGGAGCCTGGAGCTCTAAATAATCCTAAAAATATCAGAGGTTTGTTCCCTTGATAGGAGCACATTTCTCATGGCCAGCTTTCTAAGTCAGGAGCTAATAATACCCTCAACCTACTTGCCTTTTGCAGATACATGGGACACAAAGTAGGGATAATTTCTGCTGAATTGAACCCATAATGAAGGAATTTATAATCAGTTCTAATGTATTTGAGACCTAAAGTATATTAGCCTTTCATCAAAGGGAATGATAAAAAGCAGCATTAATATGGGTGGATAGTAATTATTTCAGAGCTTATAATTATTCTCCAGTTAACTAGAGAGAAATGCTGATATTTTTATTCCTCTTTTAAAAAATAAAAGGCACTGTGGTCAGATTCTGAAATGTAAGAATGGATCACACATTCTTTGTAAAGGCCAATACTTTGAATTATGACTTGTTAATCACAAAGGAACTATTTTGGAATGAAAGGAGTTTGAAGTTCATGGTCAGGAGTTCCCTTTACCTTGCTTAGTCCTGTTGTTTCACCACTGAATCTATTTATTGCCTATAGGAGATATAAAATATAGTAATTACTCTCACTCCCTTTCAAAATGACTTGAGGTCTACTTTCCTATTAACTCTAATGAGAGTTATGTGTGTGTTCCTCAGGGAGGAGAGACGCAATTGGGTTTCAAGGTAAAATAAATCACTTCTACACTCAGGGTTTAGTGGTCTCATTTGCTTTATATTTTGATGCTTTAAGATAGCCATTTCAAACTGCTGGTATCGAAAATGCAATATTTGTTGTTTAAAAGAAACATAAGTTGTGGTTAGAATGTTGTTAATGACTGTTATCCCTGTTCAAAGGATAAATGTTTTGCCCTTGGGAAAATCATGCTGCTCAACTAACAGGGATGCATGATCCCTAAAATGTAATTATCTAATTTTCATAAGAAAATTTATGCCAACTACTTTTTATGATATTTTCTTTGTATTTAAAATGTTTTAACATCATTAATTACATCAACTCTAACACTTTAGAATAAATTGAAAATGAGCTAGAGTTGCTGATGTACTAAGGGAGGAAAGCCAAGGTGGTGAGTTGTTCTGTTTGGAGCATGGCAGTAGAGAATCTTGAGATCAGGTAGGTCTGTCGCTGTAATTCACATGCATGAGTCAACTCCATTGAGGTGTCCTCAGATGAACCAAGGCTGAGTTTCTCAATTTGTAACTCTAGACCCTCTTAGATATTTATTCTGAATGCCTTTAGGCATGAAGATAAAGGAAATCTGTTTTCTTTCTTTTTATAATCACTTTTGCAAAAAACTGTTATCAACCCTCTTCTTCCCAGGGAACATGAAAAAATCAGATGTGTAAAAACCTCTTGAGGTTAAGAAAATTCAGCTATGCTGAAATCACTAAAATACTGCTGGAATTCATACTATGGTAACAATATCATTTCATGCTAAAGTTTTACTTAGTATCAATATATGAAATTCTTTAGTTAATTCTCCTCTAGGTTAGTGATGCTTCCCTGTGTTTATGATGCTGAATCAATATCTGTATCTGTTTTTTTACCCACATCAATTAAGAGGCACACCATTTCCTGAGTAAGGATGGGTGTAAAAGCTAACATAGCAAAAAGCTAGGTCAATCAACTATTCCATCCATAGAAAAATTCTGTCAATGCCATTCCATTTCCATGGTGTCTCAATTTATATCCACCCAGAACTGAACAGCAACTGAGAATTATGTTCCACATGCAAAGAAGTAAAAACTCATGTTTAACAAAAATTCCCTTACTTCTCTTATAGGCCTAAGAGCTGACAATCTATAAGCATGTAAAAATGTAACCATTGACTCAGTGGCTGAAGAACCTTCATGATTTCCAGTAGAAATCATGTAAATTTCCTTGGATAGCCTAGGTGAGAAAGAAATATACTTCCAACTGAAAAACGAAGAGCGATTTAAGTGTAGTTTTGCCTCCAAGTATTAGTGAACGGATGGTTCAGCCATAGGTCAGATTACTAGTTTCTTAAATAGCCAAGAATTAAGCAGTTAGTTTAACTGAAATTGGGAATAGATGATAGTTTGGCAATGATAAATGCTGTATTCAATTTCTGTTACTAATCAACAAACAAACAACAATAAAAATATAATTATCCAGTAACCTGGGACATAGTTGCAGAAAAGTTGAAAGCTTGTAAATAAAATTGAATACAATTACCTATATTCTAATATTTTCAATTGTTTTATAATTGGAAATAGTTCAAATATGGTATTCTGATTCAGCAATTTTACAATTTAAGTTTAAAATGTATCCTTTTAGGAGATGTAGCATCGTTGTTACATGCATATGAGATAAGTGTGCTTTTGCATTTAAGTGGGGTCCTTTTAAAGAAATGCAGCTATCTGTGAGCTTGCAAATGAATGCCAATTAACATCAACTATTACCTTCATCTAGGTTTGCTCAATGGAATGATTGCTTGAAGGTGTGATTATAAAAGTATATTACTTAATTTTTTGTGTACAGTCCCCATGTCTGTATTTCAGTGATGAAACTTTGATATTACAATCGACGTATTCCATAGGTCCCTTCAATTACATCACCAATTTCTGTTTTTCCAATCTTTTGATCTATGTTAGTCATTGATATTTTTCAAAGTTGTCTCTCTGACTTGGTGAAACGTAATTATATCTCCTTTTTTCCCCTTGTTTCTTGGATGGTGGTTTTTATTCTTTAAGGGTTGTTATAGAAGGTTTAGTTTTGAATTACAAACATAATGCAAAGTAATCTCTAAAAAGACTTAGAAGTCTTTCTCAAAATGTTTAACAGTCCTTCCCTCTGAAGTGTGCTTAGATTTAAAGCTTGCTTCTTTACTATTTATGTTATTGAAATCATGACTTTCAGGCCTTTTTTTTCCTCCTTTTTCTATGACTTATTTTATGCATGACAAAATTCTCTTGCTTATTGCTATGTGGTTGGCTGTCTTTTAACTTGAGTGTCCTGTGTTCATAGTGATTGCTTTTGCATGAGAATTATGAAATGTCATACAAATTAAATGGTTGTGGAAATAAAAAGAGAATGTGGGGCTTCACTTGCTTTTTTGTGTGCTGAGTATGTCAATTATGTGACACTTAAAATTACTTTCATTTGGCCTTTGACTTCCCCTTTGGTGTGTTCCTTTATTCTAGCAAATTAGCATTGTTAAGTATAATAAAACATTTATTAATCATTCACAGTGTTTTAATATAATTATTCTTCTAAAACATGATCCTATTATAAATAACTATTCTGGGCATGAAATTTCAAAAGGGCATAATTCCATTATATGACTAAAGTGATTAAGAAATATGAGCCCTGACTTGGTAACTACCTTAATAGCTAAACACCAAACTCCTATCAATGGGACCTTTTGTTATGAGATTATCAGTTGATGCATTTGTGTAGGTGACAAATGTCTTAAAACCACAGCATATATTCAAATGAAAACCCATGGGGAAATATTCGTTATTGAGAAGTAATTTTAAAAAGTCACAATTTAAAAAAAAGTATGAATTTAAAATGTATAACCCGTGTTAATGCTCTTATTTTTAAAAAAGGAAAAAGAAAAAGAAAAAGAACAACCTAAAAATGTTCATATCTTTATTTTCCCTAATGTTATTATCTTGTCCAAAATTAAAAGAATGAATTCATCCTATTTTCTTTATTGTTGTGACCAATTTAAATTAGAAAAGACACTGAATAAATTAAGTTCTTTCAGTTAATAAAACTGTTTACATTTTTGTATGCCGTGGGTACTTTTTTAAAGATCATTTCCTTGGTTTATGACTTATGAATTTCAAATCATAATGTATTTTTTATGCTGGATATGTTCAAAAACCAATTCTTTTATAAGATATTTTGGGGAAAGGGATTTTTTTTTCTCAAACAAAGTAGATAATCAACTATGATGTAACCACTTCCCCACTCTTTTTGAAATATCCTTGAGAGTTTTAGTACTTACATTTAACTTTTTGCCCTCAGTCTTGTTTATTCTTGAATTGTCTTTTTTTTTTTCCCTCCATTTCTCCATTCTCAATCCTAGGTCCCCTTACAAAGAAACAGACAGATGATTTAGGTGATAATGACGGTGCTGAAGATGAAGGTATTTTTTCCACAAAATCTATTTGCATGACAAGGGACTCAATCACTTTTTCCACCCCTTTCTATTTTTTTACTTCTTGTCTTTTTTTGAAAAGTTGTTTTTAATTCCCGTTTTTGATGTGTTTTGTCTTCTTGCTTGTTGTTACATATAAATATGCATTTTTAATTTTTTAAAAAAATGAATGTTTAGTTTTACATTTTGATGCCAATCATTAAAATGTTTTAAAAAGAGGGGCTTTTTTTATTTTCTTGAACTGACTTTTGATATGTTTCATCCCACGTTTTGACAACTGCGTCCACATTCTTTGAACTAACAATCTTTCCCTCCTAGTCTCTCTGTGCCCATTTTGCATGTTTTCTAATCTATGTAACTATGTTAGCCAATATTAAAATGTGTTTCATTTTTTTACATTTGGTATTTGTTTAAAAAGAACCCTATACCAAATAAAAGATAAGTTAAAAGCTGATATAAAGTGTTTCTTGAGCATTATGTTTTGGATTTTAGGATACCACTTTCCGTTGATTTACTGACATAGCACATAAATAATGAAATTTTGTAGGTAAGAAAAGGCAACACAAATCTTGGGTTAAGTACCAATCACTGTAGAGCCCCTTAAGTCCTCTGTGCTTATAGTAATGTTTTTGGTGAAGTTTTTATTATTTTAAAAGGATGAAATGGATAAATGTTAATTTCAAAAGGACATACTTTCTAGATTAGCAAATAAAATATTCTGATTTTCAAGGAATTGCCAACTATGAGCAATAAAATGTTTTCTGCTTCCTTAATATCACAATCGTTTTCTCCTTCATACTTTCTTATCATGTACAATTTGGTCTTAAATTTTTAAACCTAAGTACACAAAGACTGATCTGAAATTTCTCTCATTCCACTGTACCTGTACTTGGTTTTGAGTATCTAGAAAGGCTTACTGATTCTTTCAACTTACTTTGGTTTCATTGTTCTTTTTTTTTTCTTCTCTGTTTTTAATGCTACCCTAGTTACAACTATAATAGAGGTAACTAATGTAATCTAAGATTAAAAGTGATTCCCTGAAGCCTAGAAATTAAATCTCACAAAGATATTATTAATACAATAAGAAAGATTTTCCAACATAAAATAATCTGCAGCACCCAGGAGTGCTGGTTCCATGAGTTACAAGGAATCCGTGAGTGAATGACTTTTTACTGAACAATTTGCACTGTTTTCATTTTCAATATCAATTGTTACATATTTAACAAACCCCTTTACAGTAGGAAATTAAACTATAGAGGTAAATTGTTGGAAGCTTAGAAGTAATATTTGATATTAATATTTTTATAACATTTAAGAATTATTTTGAATGTGAAAATTATGATATTTAATAAAAATTCATTTACCATGAACCAAAGCAGTGAATTAAAGATTAAACACAAAGTAGCCATTGATATTTTAAATAAATCATTATAGGTGCCCAAGAGTTAAACACAACACAATATCAAAGTGCAAATTGTGATTTTTTTCTAATACTGTTAGAAATGTAATGTATTTAAACATTCAGAACATTTTTGAATTTTTAGGGCAAGGTTACTTTTCCCCTGTTCCAATGAAGGCTGTTTCCACTTTCAGACTTTGAATTTGTTGAGCTCTCTGAAAATCCTATAATCTATGCATTTGTTATCTAAATAATAAAGTGTAAAGGACTTATTAGTGTGTATCTTTGCAAAGTCCATAATTTTCCAATGTAGTCACAAAGTTGGTATATATCACTTCCCTATTTTAAAAATATTTTGGTTGCTGACTTAATGCAATTCATTTTTTTCTTTTGGTAAAATAGCATCAAGTAATCCTTTAACATGTTTAGAATAGATACCTAGAGGCAACCTATAGATGTGAATCTATTTCATAGATCTGTTTTGAAGCCTATCTAACATTTTTAATTGGCCATTAAAAAAATCCTAAACCCTTATTTAAATCAGCAGGTAGTACTCAAGTTATGTACTAAGCCGCTTATCACTAGAGTTATCAAATCCATAAATTTTTTTAAATGCTCCAAAGCAGAGAATGTCCAAGCAGCCGATTCAGTTCAGTCTATTCCTCTGTGTTGTATTGGATAATTGTTTTGAAGAGAAGAAAGAGTAATATCCTACAGGAAGAAAAATGTGGAAAGTTCTGAGCATCTTCTATTCAATGTCTTTGAGAATCACTTTGTAGATGTGAGTGTGAATAAAAATTACTTTGTTTCAAATGTTGAATCAACATCACTGGACATAATGAAAAGAATATAAACAACTTGATAAATTACCAGCATACTTCACTCAGAAGTCAGGTTATCTGATCATTTATAGGAAATTCTCCATCATTTTGTCATACCTCTGATACATTGATAAGTTTACCTGCTTTCAAGGTCCTGTCTCAGCTACTGCATTCTGAGCCTACCTGTGACTGTCCAAGATTGCCCCTGAGTCACTGACCCTCTCAGAGGACTTCAAAGTGGACTGCTATTACTCTAATCCTATGAGCCAATGCCCTTTTGCTACCTCTAGACCAAACCTCTAGACCAAATTGTTTCATTTTTCATGTATGCTTTACAATAACCAAAAGAGATGTATATTTTATTGGCTATCTCCATAGTTTAAAAAGAACTAAATAGAAGTAATAAAAACAGTTAAAAGCAACATCCCAGATTTCTACCAATTCATTTTAGAAATTTGGGAGATTTAAAAAATGTTAATCATGTTAAGAATATCTTAATATTAACATTTCAATATTCAAAAGCAATTTTATATTCTACAGAGAGCTTTCTAAAACTTGCTTCATAGATTTTTGTATATTTTTAAAACTAAAAGTGTACTTTGTGTTATATCCAGGTTAACAAGCACAAATTCAGTCAACTGTTATTATTTAGGTAGTTCTGAATGATTATCAAATTCCATTAAAATGAGCATAAAGCACAAAAAATGTTTTAAAATATCCCTTTATATATTGGAGCTTTAATTGAGGCAATGCTTTACAAGTTTAAAACTGTTAGGTGCCCAAAACTCTAAAATATGGTCAGTTAACCACTTTGTGAGTCCTTTAAGACAAAGGAAACCAGAAAACATATTTGAGAAGTTGTATGACTAATAATTGTTTACTAGGATCATAACAGGGATATGTGACCCCAAATCCTGGTTGTCAGGCACAAATAAATTCCCATTAAATGCTCTAGATCTAATGACACATTAAAATAATATAAAACTTTGCTTTATCAGAAAGATGAAACAGTTACTAAAGTTTAAAATCAAGATGTCTACTCAGATTTGAAGTTTGTTATTTTATTATTTGAAAAAATTAAAATACTTTCTTAAAAATTTAGAAGAAATTAATTACCCAGATAGTGTTTTTCCTGTAACTTTCCACTCCTTTCAAAGCCGTATATACTTAGCAAAGTTTTAAAAAATTGCAAATAACAGAAAATACAATCATTCTTGATGAACATTTGTAGTTCTAGTGAAACTGAGCTAGTATTTGAGGATCTCCAAGAAGGTTCTGATGATTTTAGTAAAGTCAGTAGTAGTTGTTTAGGCAAAGTAGGGAATCTTAAGTACATGTTGCACCTCATTTAAAGATACACAAGAGACACAGTCTGCAAGGATGACTTGGTTCTAATAAATTCAATATAAATTACTATATATAATTTATAATTTATATAATTTAGTAATTTACAATATAAATTACTAAAGTCCATTGAATATACTTCCACTGAAGAAAAATGGACCCCTGAAATTTGATTATTAAAAATATGGCAAAAGTAGATACTAATTCAATGGTATGCTATCAGATATACTGGTTTCATTTATAAGTAATCTAGTTCTTTTTTAAAGCAAATAGTTACAATTTGAACTGTTTACATTTGCTATTAACATAAAAAAACTATAAGTTAGGCAAGCAAGTAAAATCTGAGATGGACCATTCTGATTAAACATTATCAAAGAATTACAATTATTTTGAATGAGATCTTTCAGGATTCTAAAGTTTCTGAAACTTTATTATCAAAATTAAAGGTTCTACTGTCCAACAATTTTATCTATTTTATTAGTTAATATTCCTTAGAAAATTAACTTCAGAGTTACTTCAAGCCAAAAGAAGTATTTTTCAGAACCTGGCGTTAGAATTTTATAGAACTTTCTAGAAAAGACCTGCTCAATGTAAGTTCTTAGGCAAGGCTGAAATCTTTGAAAAGTTTGAAAAGATAAATTGAAAATTAAAATTAATCTAAGCTATCAGTAATCCTTTCAAGTCAAATTTCTTAAAGTAAAAATAAAGAGATTCTGCTTAAAATAGCTCCTAAAATCTTTTGTCATGTTTTCAATGTTTCCTGAAAATGTCCACTTCATTCAGTTATTAGGTATAAAATGTGGCAGGTCTTCTCTGTATTGTTTTCCAGGTGAACTAGATGGTTCTACCAAGATTTCATTACTGTTCACAGTTGGTGCTTTGTAATTCTATGTAATTTTAATTAAAGAAGAATTCTGAAACAGCCTCCCTCTGTGCTACCTCCAAGCATACAATTAGCAGAGTACAACGTCTGCTGTGAACAGTCAGTTAATGATTTCAGTTTAATAATTTATTATTGCTTCTTCAGTGCCAGTCATAGTAGAAAAATAAGAAACTAAAACTGTATGTATAAATTAGGCATTTAGGGCTCATAGTTTACCAATTTCAAAAAGATTATGTCCTTAGTATAAGTCTAATTTCTCCACAAGACCCCAATTCTTTACATAGGAACGAATACCATTTTCTCTTCCAAGGATTCCTGGAGAAAATAAATTTAAGTTTCCCTCTTAAATGTAGTTGTGTCTAGAAGATGATTTCTATATCAAAATATCTTCCTCTAATTACTTAAAAACAAAACAGTTTTTTCAAGCACATCTTTCAGGGGAGTGAGGTGTGGAGGTAAATTTTTACACAGGTTTTAAGTCAATTTAAAATAGTCTTTTAAAAAAAAAAAGTCTCTAAATTCTGCCATGAGCCATTTCCCCAAATTGAAAATATGGACAAACAAGATGAGCTGAAATTCTGCTCCTAACTGACTTTTCATTTACAGAAATCATTTTACTATTATGGTGGGAAAATGGAAGCATTCAAATTAGTCATTCTTTTTCACAGGAAATGTAAGACAATCTCTAAATAATCACAAGTTTTTTCAATGAATTTGTATCATCTTAGTTCAATCTGCCTCAAATGCAAAGTTGTAGGAGAGTTTAATTAAATTTTTTTTTCAGAAGCAAAGGAACAAAACCATAATTTTAAATGATACTCTTGATATTGATGTAAAAAAAGATAATATACTTGATATAATTTTAATTGTGCATATACCTCATGGGCTACTATGTAATGATAATGTTTTATTTATGCATATATTCAAAATCATATATTTACACATACATATAATCTTTCACTCTACATAATAGAACTGAAATGTAAGTTAGGTATTTTCCTACAGAAATTAGTGCATTTCTAATATTGATTAAAATTCTGTTACATTCCCTTTATATATTATTTCTATACCCTTATTGAGAACTACATAATTGTGAGAAATATATTTTAGAGAAGTAAACAGTCTTGGACAAATTCAAAGTTATAGAAATCACTTCAACTTCACCAATAAATTTTGGCATTTTACACTCAAAATTAGTTTTATCCTATTTTATGGCTACATGATTAAAATAGAGCACCAAAGTAGGGATAAAAAGAGTATGTTACATACAGAAAGAGATGAAAATTATAATTTTGTCATTCTGTTCTCCCAAAGGTTAAGGGTAGGTGGAATGAGTGAATGGTCAGGACTTCCTAAAAAAAAAAAAAAAAAAAAAAAAAAATTCATTTAAATGGCATTCCCCTAAACACGGCAATGACAGAAGCTCAGATGCACGTGACTTTACTGCCTAAACATTTGTTTAATACTATGCAAAGAGTAAAATGAAACTTCTTGCTATAAATAATATAATACTATAATTATATCCACAAATGGAAATATAAATGACAATGTAATCATATTACATTTGATACAAAGCTCTACAGTAAATAAGAAACGAAAAAAAACATTGTTTATTGACAACAGTAATGATAATATCATCCTTAGCTTATGACCCATAAATTCTATATGAGATCAGTTTTGAAAAGTAGTCCAAGAGCCTTTATCATTTGATTATTTCTTTTGGTTTTATTGTCACTTCTGGGAATCAGTTAAAATGCATTAAAATTCATACCTTTTTCAATTAGTCCAAGTTTTTAATTCAGTTGATAATTTGTAAACAAAATTTCAGATAGGAAACAATTGCTCTCTTTTTCAGTAACTCTTAACCTGAGTTGCTTAAGAAACACTTTACCAAAAACAGCAATTTAAAGACCTATATTAAAATCATGCCCTCTTGTCCCTAAAATGAAAAATATATTCTCTGCTTTGTTATTTGTGGTTTTTTGAGGGTAAGAACAATTGCCAACCATTTGTTTTTCAGATATTCGGGACAGTGGAGGTCCCAAGCCAGTGATGGTGTATATCCATGGTGGCTCATACATGGAAGGTACTGGAAACTTATATGATGGGAGCGTGCTGGCAAGCTATGGCAATGTGATCGTCATCACTGTCAACTATCGGCTTGGGGTACTTGGTAAGAAATTTCTTTTTTGTTTTTACCTTTAATACATGAAATATGTGATAGTTTTTGATTTATTATTGACTACTTTTTTTTTTTTTTTGGCTTGGCTTTGTTTCACTCCTTCTATGTTTGTTGACCTTTTCGAACCAAATTTTTGATAGTTCTAATGAGTTCTTTAAATGTTCCCAAACTATGTGACAAAGGATAGCTATGGAAGATTTTTAAATGTGAACCTAAAAGGTAATGAAATCATTCACATTTTGGGGACATGTACTACCTGGTTTGGCTTTATAGAACTATGAAACGTAACAATGGCAAGGCCTTAGGAAAAAAGTTGGTCCCTGGATGAATTTTTGCCTTCTTCTACTTTTCTTTTTTACAATGCTATAAAATTGCTGGAGGTTTGCGGTGACCTTAGAATCAGTTTTATATTCTCTCCCTGATTGTGTGTTTGGGCTGGTTTTGAGGAATGATTGTTTGCTATTGTTGTGCAGGGTTTTTTGTTTTGTTTTGTTTTGTTTTTGGTTCTATAATAATTAGAAATATGTTCTTAATGTATTTGATTGGATTATTTAATTTAGGAATGTATACATTGATTTCATAAAATGACTGAGTCCAGTTTAATAATGCATACGGTTCCCCAGGGAACTATGAAATAAAGACAATATACAGATCCTCAGTTTTTGAAGAAAAGTATAGAGAAATATTATTTTAAAAAAGTCTTTCCATGTTGTCTGAGGTAGGCATGTTATTTTATGTCATAAATATTTTTTAAAAAACCTGCCAAATTAAGTTTATTTGCTCCACTTTTATCAGAGTTTCAGGAGTAAAATTATTATATCATTTAGTAAACATCTGTATCTATGATATTTTCATTAACAGAATTTGCTAAAAAAGCACAATTTGACCAAAAAGAGGCTTTTATTTTTTAATATTAATTGTACTCAAAAGTTTATTCCATCCTACAGATTCAAGAGGTATAATCTATCATTTTTTGGACAAATAAATATCTCACACTTTCTTTCTTTATTCTAAAATATTTTGAAAAAAATATTTTGGATTACATTCTCTTTTTTGATTATTTGATGTCACATATTCAGGCCATATTAAGAATGAAGTTCGTTTACACTTCAGTATAAGCTATTATTATTCTAAATTCTGTGAAATCATAATTTCACATTTATGCTAATCGCAAAATATAAAATATATTGATTTTTTGTAAATCAAGTTCATATGTCTTGGGGAAGGAGATATCTTAGTAGAATGAAGGTGAAGTCTTAATCTTTTTCTAGTTTGCTATTTGGAAATTTGGAGAATGGTGAATGATTTCATAGATACACTGTATCAAAATAGGCCTGAAATATTTCTGTAGCCTTGCTTAGGTACTCATGGTTCCTCCAGGGTCTGGTCCTGCATTGGTTCAGTTGTTTTATAATTTCAATAGGCATGAACAAGTGTCTTCTCATCAATGAAAACTCTGCATGTTGCAAAATAAAGAAGAGTTCCTACTTCTTTTAAATATGTGTCTTGTTTCCTATAGAACATTTTAATGTGAGGGTCTTCAGTTATCTTCAATACTTTTCACTTAAATTATGATATTGTTTATAGTGCAGTTGTATTATTTAGCTCTTATTCTCATATATTTTTTGATTGTTCAGGTTGAAAATCCTGAGCAATGACCAGTCTACAGAAGGAAAATTTAAAGTTTAATACCAATAGTGGTTACAGTGTTTTCAAGGACTTGGACATCCAGTTAGTCATTTATGTATTTATTTTAAACTCTTTTGGTCACACCTTATATTACCCTTTTCTTTCATTGTTGTACCAACATAAAATGCAATTTGTAAAAATGAACTTTGTTGTTTTGTTAAAAGAAGCTTTGCTTCTTTCTTTCCTCACTCACTCACTCCTTCCTTCCTTCCTTTCTCCCTGCTCTCTTTCCCTCCTTTCCTTCCTTGGTCTTGCTATCCCTCTGACTACCCCATTCTCTCTCTTTTTCCTTCTTTCCTTCTTTTGCTGTGTTCATAAGTGGTGACTGATCCAATTTGAACCCTTAATTCATGCCCATTTTCTTATCTTTATGTGCCACACTGAATGGTTGGATTGCAGAACAACAAATGAAGAACTTGAAGAGCTTAATCACTTTGTATAATGGCAAATGGTGTTCGCGTTAATGACAGATGATTTTCTCAGTGTTAAATACTTTTTCTGGCTCTGCTGAATTCTAGGTTCTTCCATTATTCAATTCCTTAATTCCTCCTAAACACATAATAATCAGCCCAAAGCTGTCCTTTATTGAACTGTCAGCATGACGAGGTACAAAACTTTGTTAGTGAAACACTTTTGGGCATAACTTAAGACATTAATTCTAGATGGATTCTGGTCACTTTCTTCCAGAAAGATGTGTTGGGTCTTGTGAAAGCATATTTAAGTGAATTCATGAAAAAGAAATTATCAGAACATTTGTTTTAGTACCCTTTGCATGAGTGGTGCTCTAATACAGATCAACAGCTCATTTCACAGGACCGCAGCAATGAAGGCTATAGAGTTTTGAGGTTGTTCTTATGAATAATTTCTCTAACATGAACAAGGTAAGCCAAGGTTTCTTGGGTGTGGGATCCAAAAGTATTGCTGTCTAGTTTTCACTTGGGTAAATTACACAGAAAATGAGATTTAAGCCCACATTGGAGAAAATCTTGAATTCTGTTTTGATTTGGTTGTTTTGTTGTGAAGAAAACAAATTTGGGGGTCTAAAATAGAAAAAAACTAATTGTAAGACTATTGCTCTGAGGCGATTATCAATAAGTCAGTATGTCTGGAACAGTAATATAATTAGTATTGCTTTGAATTTGCCATCCTAGGGGGAAAGTCTTGCAAATTTTGCTTTCTTGTTTTTCTTCTCTTTTTGATGATAAGTGGAAATATAATAATGTTTTGGTAATAAAATTCATACTACTATCTAGTAGTCAAGCTTCCAGTTTAAAGTATTTCATGTTTAAAAATAATATTTTGTTCACTACAAAGTAGGAATAATGTGGAAGAAGAAAAGCACTTTCATCTGAAGCGCTAGTATGAGGACAGTGTTGGGTCCTCCGCCAATATCCTTTGGTGACTTTCTTTGGAACAGTAGTTACAATATGACTGTTATTGTGTTGTGCATGTTTTCTGCCCATCAAAAGATGATAAGAACTGATCATAAGATTGACAATAAAGTAGACCAGGCACTGTCGCACATGTCTGTAATCCCAGGGGCTCTGGAGGCTGAGATAGGAGGATAGCAAGTTCAAAGCCAGCCTCAGCAACAGTGAGGCGCTAAGCAAATCAGTGAGACCCTGTCTCTAGATAAGATACAAAATAGGGCTGAGGATGTGGCTCCTGAGTTCAATTCCCAGTACCCCTAAAATAAAATAAAATAAAATAAAATATAAAATAAAATTTAAAAGTTTGACAAAAAAGGAAAGGCAAGGGAGGACTCTGTCTCCAACCTCACTTCCCCACTTTTCCTCTTAGAGCTCTGGGTGGCCATGTTTCATAAACCAAGTTTTGGTTTTCTTTTCACTTCTTTCTATTTTTTTTTTTTTTTTGTCTTTTGCCAGTTTTGCATAAACTCTTTCAATATTTGCTTTCTTTACAATCTGGTATTTAATATACCATTACATAGTCCTTTAACATGTATTTAGAATAATTATTAGTACATAATTTTTAGTATTCCACTGTGCAGTTAATAAAGACTATTATCTTGGTAACTTAGGGAGAAATGCTTTGATATGTGTTCTTAAGGAGGAAAAGAATCAATATCAAATAGTTCAATTATAACTTGGATAAATGTGTATTCCTATGAACCAGAATTGAAAGGGACAATTAAATAGATCATTTGCTGTTTGGATGAAATACTATGCACTAAACATTTTTGAAACTAGAAACTATTTAAATGATAATGTATTTTCAAATCTCAAAAAAATGAAAAAAATGCATTAAGTAATTTAGTATTAAAATGTGTGCTGAGTACCTCTAAATTTAGAATAAATTCATAAGTTATTTTAAAGTAAAAGAAAAATTTTAACACCACTGTTAAGAATCTGACTTGGGCAAACATGAGATTCTTTATCTGATGGAAATTTAATGCGTCACTTTTGTCTTGATATGGATATTTTGGAGACCAATACGGAATCTGTAATTCTAGCCTATATTACTTCTTTTAGAAAATATTTCTTAAAATATTTCAAGGCTATGATATGTATTTAGAAGTTTTGCAAATTCTTTAAGAACATCTAATTAAATATTTTAATGAATAAATGATGTTTGTCCCACTCACCCATAAAAAAAACTAAAGTCATATCCCATCTACTTGTCTTTGAAATTTTTCATTTAGTTTACTTTATAATGTCATGTAAGACTAAATAATTTAAAGCAATCATTTGTTATCTTTACTGCATATCAGTTTTAGTGAACTCCTAAATTTATTTTTGTTCTCTTAGACTTAGTTAATGAAATTTGTTGATTCTTATAACTAGGTTGTCCATGAGGTAGTAATGCTACAGTATTATAAGACAAATGATAGAAATAACCATAAATTTGGTATGCCCAGTCACCAAATTACACTTATTTCAATATTTATATTTTGTATGAGAGATAAAAAGTAAGGACATTATCCTTATTTTTAAAGAGTATTGGATTTAATTGAGAGGAGAAGTAAACAGTAGAATGTTGCAATTGTATCCTAATTTATATTTCTAATATGTTTATTAATTCATTTGTATTATAAAGTCACTTTATAAGATCAGGAATCAGAACAACAAAAAAAAAATGGAAAGCAGTATAGAATATCAAATAAATTAATGAGGATGCCATGACTGAAATTCATATTTTAATCCTAACAGACTAGGAGCAAGATTTGTAAAATCTATATATTGCTCATGATTTAAAAAGAAAAGCATATTAGTTCTTTAAGCAGTACAATATTTTATCTTTTTTATTCTTTTTTGCATTGTTTTTGTTTCTGACTGTAAAATAAAAAACTATCAAAAGCTATAAAAACAAAACCCTCAAATTTGGCCTTATATTTAAGAGTAGTATACAATCAAATACTGTATTTTTATATGATGATTATATCCTACAATGTGTCTCAGGGTGATCTTGGGGCATAAAGGAGAAGGGTTTAGTTTGTCCTTGGAGTTCTTATGGGTTACTGGAGTTGGTAGCAGTTGAGCAAAACCATAATGAGTAGTTTATCCCTGAGACCAAAGTGAAGACTGAAGGACATCCTCTCTTTTACTTTAATTTATTCATACTACTTCTACCTTGAGAAAGTGGAAGTAATTTGTGACAAATGCACACATATAAATTGGTTTTTAAAATTATATTTGAATAGTAGTATATAAAATATAGATAAAAGGACACAGAGACTTAAGCCATGAGAATGTACCATTGGAGTTTTCAAGGTAAAAGGGAGACTAAATTGAATTTCATAATTATCAATATCATATGAAGAAACATACATAATAATCACAAAAATACATAAATAAATCTTTACCTGCACTACACAGACAAATTTATCCTAAGAGTATTATTGTTTTTATTTGGAACACGGAACACTATAGGAATTGTGTGATAGACTTCATGTTATTAGAAGATGCAAAATATCTTCAGTATGTGATTGTTTATAGTGATCTTCTGTAAAACTCACAAACACAATAATAATAAATGCTTACAATTTCCATAGTGTCATTTCAGCAAATAGCTAACCAATGCAATAGAGCTAAGGTATTTGGTGATTTCGCTTTTAATAAGATAAGGGCAAAGTCACTTTAGAATAATGGACATTAATAGATATTGTTTGTTCTATGGGAATAAGAAAAAGAACTTAAGATAGGTAATAATACTGTGCAAAGTAAAGCATTTCTTCATTATTTTTATTCTATCTACTCCTTCCAAAATGATGTCAGGTGGCATGGAACACAGTCAACTATTTAGTTATTCTGAAAACTTAGAAATAACCTGAAAGTAAGTATATAAGTTAATGTTGATATTATTAAAAGAAGAAAAAAATGTATTTTAGGTACATTCATTATAAATTGAGTAATCATATGCATAGACATTCTAGTAATTATTATGAATATTGTGAAAACAAGATAGACATGATCCTTGTTATCTTATTAACAATTAGAGAAGATTGAAAATAAGTGAAAAATTACACAAATGATACGCTTTATGTAGATGACAATTTAGTACAAAGTCAACTCCCAACTCCCTTTGCGGTTACAATGTAAGTTCTAGAGAAAGGACAAGTTCAATGAAAAGGGAGCTACTCTATTCCAGAGACTCAGAAAAGGTTTCCTAAGGAGGTGACATTCAGGTTTCCATTTCTTAGACTCCGCTGAGAAAATCCTGATTGAAAATCCTCAGGACATCCAGATTGTCATTTCCATTAGCCACTTCTCTGTTCTAATCTCTCTAGGTCTTTCCCTAGCACAGTACAGTGCTAACTGACTTGTCCCTGGCCTGTTTGATTTTTGATGTCACCCCAGATAAACTCCTATATCACCTCTGCTTCTTCTCATTCTCCTTCCCTGGCTCTCCTCTCCTAACCTGACCTCTGAATATTGAAGTCCCATTAAGAAAAGCCTTTGTTCTCTTTCCTTCTCTCTCTATAGTATTTCCCTAGGGGAATTCATGCGTAGCTCTGAATATGATCTCTGCAGAAGTGACTTTCCACTTCTATGCCTGAAAAAAACTGCATCTTCAGGACTGATCATTCCTCAGAACACCAGACTTTTCTGCTCTTCTCTCTCCCAACCTTCCCATGTGGATATCTAATGAATATCTTGGTCTTAACATGGCTGGAACATGCTAAATTCCTCAGACTCCCTTATTTATTGCCTTCCATATCTGGGTTACAATAACAGGTTATAACCGTAATTGCAACAACAGTAATAGTAATAATAGCCACATTCACTGGGGACTTATTGTATTCCAAAATCTGTTTTAAGCAGTTCTCATAGACAACAATCTTAAATTCTCACAGAAACCATATGAGGTAGGGTTGCAATTTTCCAGATTTTATAAACGCAAAAATAAATAAGCAGAGAAGCTAAGTAACTTACGCATTCATTCAAATCAAGTAATACTAGATGAGTTTTCCTTTCAGCACTGTGCTATACTGGTGGCATTGACCTTTCCATCTTGTATGAACCATCCAGCAAAATCTTGATACTTTCTGATTAATCTCTCTCCTTTATGTTCAATACACAGTCCCTCAGGTGTTCTTAATGAATTGTTCTAACACAATCCTGGATTTGTCCTTCTTTCCATTTCCCCCTTTACCAAACTTGGCAATGTCTCCCAGAATCTCTTACATTGTCTCTCTCTCTTTCATTTTTTCTCCTTACCTGTAATCCATTCACCACACTGCAAAATTAGATTATCTTTTAAAAGCATAAACTACACCAGCTCACTTCTTTGCTTAACATTCTCCATTGGCTTCACATTATTCACTTAAAATAAAATTAAACTTACTTCCTGCCTTGTCTGGCAAAACTCAGCATGAACAAGTCCTGGCTAGGATCTCAATTCATCTCACATGTTCTTCTTCTCTGTTCCAGCACCATCTTTCACTCTTCATATGTCTCAAACTCATTCCATTTTAGGGATTTTATACCTGCTGTTCTTTCTGCCCTGGATCTTTGTAGGGCCAGTTTCATATTTTTCTGATTGTGGTTTGGATATCATCTTCTCAGACCATTTATGTTAACTCCATCTAAAAAGAGCCATAATGTAACAAGTCATCTCCCTTTTAAAATTCTGTGCTAGATCTATCATCCCTGATTGTTCTGGTTTATATTAGTATTGCTTGTTTTACTATTGTCTAACTCTCTAAAGCCTCATACAGTCCCTGGCACATGGTATTTGCTCAGAAAATATTTGTGGAATGAACTTAAGGTGAATCTGGAGTATCAACAGGTGTTGATCTGATGTGGTCTTAGAGAGGAGGAAGAGGCAGAAAAGGGAGTCCTGGTGAAAGTCAGGTGAAAGAGAAGTCCTGGTTTGTTAAGGACCTGTACAAACCCAGTTGGAGGACTTTGAGAAAGGCGTGGGCACTCTTAAATAAGTTTGAAGACATAAGCAGTAGCCTGTGCATCAACTCACTAAAGATTTAGTACCTCTGAGAACAATGGGAAATAATTGCATGACATTGAACAGATTAGTGCGTGATTTTTTTTTTTAAAGTTTCAGGTGATCCTAGACCTTCATCAAAGTAGTTATCCTGTTAAAGATACAAAAAGCCTAAACGTTTAATGGACGGTCTTTTGTCAGTATTTGAGGCAGATATTTTGCTCAGAGTCTTACGGGATCAGTTGAGCCTTGGCGGACTCAGCTGAGTGAGGAAACATAGAGCAACAGAGATCTTGACAATTTTCCCTCCTTTTTTGATAATGAAATTGATCAAAACAGTTTTATGGAAAGCTCATTTAAATTTCTGTTTTGAAGGACTATGGATCAATGTGATTCATATTATTTCATAGGCTGGCCAGATATGAGATCATAATACAAAAATCTCTATTATGATGTCTTCTTATCATTATAATGTTTCTTTGCTATTAAGATAGTATCACTTAAGCTCCCCGTTGTCCTGAAAATGATGCCTTTTTATTAATTATCTTAAATAGTCTTTGTGCAAATTCTGAGGGGAAGTTGGGAGAATGTGGTTTATGATTTTCTTGAGTTATTAATATCAGTGATTTCAAATAAAGTTTAGAACTAGAATAAAATTTTCCTCATTCCTAGTGAAGGCATTCTTCTGGGGACAGCAACCAAGTAAACCATATGCAAAAAAATACTGAACTTCATTTTTGGAAAAGTTATCCTTTATCTCATTCATTCATGTGTCAGACATTAATTTCACAAGCATTTCTTAAGTGCCTGCTGTAAGCTTCAAGTCGTTGGTGTTCACAATGTTGAAAAATATCAGACTGAATCCCTCTGTACAATTCACAGTGAGGAACAACAACATTAAACATCAACACAAATTTTGGTAAGTTGTATTTCCTAAAAAAAGGGATGCTAAAACCAAATATCACCTCTACAAATATTGATGGAGGTTAAATATAGACTGAGAATTTAAGGAAAGGCCTCTTTTTTTAACTTCTCATGCTAATGGAATTTGGTGGGCATTTTTACCTGTACATTTTCAATGTTAAATATTTCAAAGTTGAATATTCAAATATGGATAAAATATTTCAAAAACAATTTTAAAAGAGTTAAGATAATTAGAAACAGTAGCAATTATTTAAACAAGCAACTGTGGTAAAAATGAAAAATTCCAAAGAGATCACCCACAAACCACCACAAAAAGTTTTCTGTTGATGAAATGAGAAAATATGGTTTTTGAAATCAGAAACACAGAGGGAAAGGATCTGAGGAGATCACTAGCCCTTACCTAGATACTGAATCCATAGACCAGGAAAATAGAAAGTCGTCTTCTGACTTTATAGACAACATAGAAGTTCTCTTCCTTGCTCGTCCTATGGGTCAAAGAAAAACAATGCAATGTAATCAATTACACATATTTTTTTCTTTTCCTTAAATGAAGACATGGGTCTTTTTCTCAAGCAAGGTCAGTTTTCCCCTCTATAATGAGAAAATGACAGCATAGATCTTGCTTTTTTCTTTTTTCCTTTTCTTCTGCATTTGAATAGCTTTTTCTGCCTGTGATGCTTCCTCAAGAAGAGAAACAGCAGGACTCCCCACCTTGCCCTGACCTAGTACCTGGTTTGGGGGGTTCCACCCACTGTGGCTGATTTGTCTTAAAAATAGACTGCAATTTGATCTGCCAGCACATCTTGTTTATTCTTTCTCTTTCCCTTTCTGAAGACTTTATTTGAACTACTTACTGTGTAAACATTTGGCTATTGCTCCTTTGTTTTTGTCTTTTTAGGTTTAATTAGCACTGTTCAATTTTTTTTAATACCTTATATCTCTCTATTCCCATTGCTCCTACCTCCTCACTTTAGGTAACCAGATGGGCTTCCAACTGAGCCCTGATCCTACAGATCCACTTACAAGCCATTCTATCTCATACCACAACCAGGAAATTACTTTAAAAATACATCAGAGCATTAATTTTCTTTAACTTTTAGTCCGTTCCCCATCACTAAATGATTCTTACTGAATCTGGGATTCTTTTTAGATTTTTCTTACCAGTCCATGTCTATGGAAAATGTTGCTTGTTTTCTTAGCAATCTTTACCTTCTGTGTTAGTCAGGTTTCTGTCACTGTGACAAAATACCTGAAGAAATAAACTTAAAAGGAAGAAAGGTATGTTTGACTACTAGTATCAGAAGTTGTAGCCCATGGTTTCTTGGCTCCCATTGCTTTGGGCATTTGGCAAAGGCCAGGCATTATGGCAGGGAGTACATAGTGAAATAAAGTTGTTCATCTCATGGTGACTGGAAAGCAAAAAGAGGGGAGTATAGGGATCAGAACCCAGTATTTCCTCCCAGGGCATGCCTCCAGTGACTAACTTTCATCTGCTGGCCCCAACTCCAAAAGATTCTGCCACCTACTGCCATAGGCTGGCATCTAAGCCTATAGGAGACACTTATGACCCAAACCATAATACCTATTGGTTTCTGTGAAGTCTCTTCCACTCAAGTCAGGCTAGACTTCTCACTGCCTACCAAGCTCATTTCCAACTGCTTATTTACCACATATACCCATGTGAACCATCATGGCCCCATTATCACTCTACCTTTAATCTATAGGTCAGTTGATCCCTCTTCTCTCTCTCTTTCATAGTATGTGCAGCCTAGTATTTACTTTGGCATGCATGAAGCCAATTCCAGTTTTTGGTATATGTATCAACTGCTGATATGGTCAATGACTGGTCACCTAAACCAGAATATAAACACTGGGCCTTATCTGGTTGTTCAATTTCTTTAAGACTGGCAGAGTGTCCTGGATACAAAAGTCATCAATAAACATAAATTAATGCACTGTGTCTTCTTCTTAGGATAAATATGTCTGGGAATCCAGAGAAAAGAGGTGGTAGAGAATGTTGGTAGGAAAGTGAACTAAGCATTTGTATACACAGCCCTCACCTTGGGTCTCACATAAATAAGACCTTGTTAATGGTAACCACCCTTTGCTCCATTTGAAGTAGCAGAAAATCTTCCCAAGTCTTTTAGAGAAGTGTCCTTTGTAGTGGAACAATATATATAATAGACTGCTGCACCTAAAGTTTTTTCAGACTCAATTTAAGGTTGCTCTTTTAAAAAGACAAGAGGAAAAAGAAAATCCCTTTTGCAGTTTCTTTAACTTTTTCTTCAGATACCTCATCAGTCTTGAATTGAATTACAGGTGCTCAACGCTGTCACAAATAGACTGAGGTTGGTACGAGAGATCTTCAACTCTTGATTGCCTTTTTTGGGACCATGTCTTCTAATGGAACCATGGACAGTAAGGACTTAAAAATGAATTGATATTGTTAGAAAAATTTCCTGAACCTGAAACAAATAATATTTTCCAGTTGACTTACATATTGGTAAAGTCACCTTCAGAATCACTTTCTAAAGAGCCAAGGTGTGTCAGGGAGACGAGACATTTCCAAGAGAGTATTAATTTGTGTTTGAGTATTTGCTGGCTTCTTTCATTTGAGCTCTAGAAAGAAAAAAAAGATATTTCATAGCCAGTTCTCTTGGCTATGTAACACACTCAAATAGAAATTATTTAAAGGATTTTTTTGTGGTAATATCACCAAAATTAGAAGCAACATTTTTCTGAGAAAAAGATATGTAGTGATTTTATATTATTTAATTGTAATAAAATACTGAAGTTTTTTGACTGTGAAAATAAGATTTAAGAAAGATGCATTATTACATTTGAGTAAAAATAGATTGTTTAAATTGATAGTGTTTTCCCTTGAAATATGCCACGATTTTATCTGCTTTATGTCACAAGAATTTTGTTTTTCAGCATGTGTATTTGGCCCTTTTGTTTTAGAGCCAATCTGTGTCATATTTACTAAAACAGAGAATTTACAGTCTGTGGCTCATGAGGGATTTATTTTCTGAAAGAACATGTTTAGAAGGACCATGGATCAGGCACTCATTGCTCTTATCTGATTCTAGGCTGATCTGCATTGTTAGAATAAAGTCTACCTAATTCCTAAATAATATTTCACCACAGTTTATATAATTTTATATTTATAGCAGTAATTAAATAAGTCATTCGTTTACCTATTTTTGCCTGTCCTTTTTTCAGATAGCATTTGTGATAGTTTTGTGGGAGGACATACAGTAAAATTATGGTCATGTACATAATGAATCAAGGCTAAGGAAGACTTGAGAAGGAGAATAAAAAGTCTCTGAACATTTCCAGAGCAGATGCATGTGGACCTGCAGTAGAACTCTATCAGGTTTTATTTATTTCTCAACATCAGAAGGGATGTGAAATAGAGCAACTTTTCAGGGAAATCAAAGGTATTCTAAGCCCTAAGCATTCAAAAGAAATTTCTCATGTGGAACTTTATGTTTAGAGAACAATTAGAAAAATAGAGTTCTAGGATATAAATACTTTAAGAGGGAAATAGTCCAAACCCTGTAATTCAAGCTCATTCACGACCCAGACTCTTGCGTACTCTGTTTGCCATGAGTTACATTTTCTCTACCTATTCCCAGTGTCAGCTTCTAGATGGGGTTGCCAGAAAAACTGAGGCCAAGAGACCCAACACTGAGATTTATGAAAAGTATTACATAGAGGTTTCTCTGTATGTGTGCATTCTAAAGATGAATTTTCTAACTGATACTGTTTTGTATGAGAAAACTACTGACTATTTCACTTTTCTGGTCCATTAGTATGGAGGACTGAGTCAGTGGATTTGATTTAAAAAAAAAAAAAAGTAGTACTGTGTTAGCCTGATTTTTCAGTTATCCTTAAAAGAAAGGGATAATTTACTTAGTTATTTTAAAAACAGTGGTATCTATGAGCAAGAAATCAAAAAGTTTCCTTCCTCTTATTCTCTTTAAAATGTCTATTAAAATATTATTTAAAAGGTCTCTTTAAAATATTATCATTTTTCTGTCTTTTGCTTTTGTTCCAGCCTTTATATAGTAGTAAAAAACCTACTATTTCTTTGGAATAAAATTAAAATTAGATAACTGCAACTTAAAGTTCCTGACAATTAATTCTATGTAACTCCAATGATATACAATAGATAATCAAAGAAATTCTTAGTTAAGATCAGTGACTCTCAATTACAAATATTTTTATATTAAAATGTGCATGTGTACACCTTTTATAGGTTGAAAATTGGTCTATTAGTTTAATCTTGAATCTTTCATAAGTAATGAGTCTATTCTTTTAAATATTCCTTTTGTAAATATCTCTATCCATCACCTGCTGCCTCTGGGCCAGCATTGGCTAAGAGAAATAAACTGCAATCCACATATATAATTTTAAATTATATAGCTGTCACATTAAAGAAAAGCAAAAAGAAGCAGATAAAATTAACCTTAAACATTTATTCCATTCAAGCTAATATATCCAAAATATTTCTAAATTGAATCAACATAAAATTATTAATAGAATAATTTGCATATATATAGTTTGAAATATGGCTTATACTTAGAGAACGTCTCAATTCAGATACGAAGTTTTCCACATCTAAAGTAAAATATCACTCTATCAAACAACACAGTTGTGTTTAACAGAAAACATTATTTGCACTGCTTCATTTTTTAACATTTAAATAAACTATAATCAAATAAAACTTATAACTGCAATTCCTCAGTAATATAAGCCACATCTTTAGTGCTCAGTAGTCACCTGTGCCTAGAAGCTACCACATTGAGCAGCACATAGTTCTAGACTGTTATAAAATTAAACTTTGGATTACCTACACCTGTTAGTAGAAATATTTGAAGAAAGAGCACTTAATTCACAGAAGCATTTGCAAATTATATACCTTTACCAGGGTACTAATATACCATACCATGCATATAATATATATTTATATATAAAAATGCATAGAAGATACAAATGTAAAAATGTTTTAAAATAATTCTGTTTTATATTAGAATTCGAAAAACAAATCCTCTTTTAAAACTATATATGTATTAGGGAAAAACTTTGTTGTTTTTAAGATGTTCATTTTTCGTTTTGTGATCCAGAGGTATGGAAGACTGAGGAGCAATTTAATGCTTGGTTTTAATGGCTATCAAAGCTGAAAAAGACAATTCACACAGACACAAAAGTGCAGTAACACATTTAAGGAGCAGTTCGTTGTTAATCGTAGTGTATTTAAATCTATATAATAGACTTCTTGATAATTCTGAAGGCTGAATTCTTGTCAAATAGGATTAAATTGTCATGGTTTCTGCTTGGTAATATTGTTGGCTACCAGCTCATTCTTAAGAGCAAAGAGAAAAAAATGTCAGCTTTGCCATTTTTATATGACTCATTGGTACTTACAAAATCTTCAAGCTGTGGTTTATTTGCAAGGCTTCTTTGAAGCTACTTGTCCCATGTGAGTGCTAGTTTTATTAAAATTAGCTAACATAGACACTAAATCCACTTAACTAGGCTCATGGAATCGGCAGCAGGCCTCAGAACAAAGAAAGCCAAGAAGGCGGAACAGGCTGCTAGGCCACGTCCTGCCCACCCGGAGACCTCCTGCACCATAGGTAACAGGTGTATATGGATGTGCTGCTTAAATGACGCGTTTGATTCGCATACCAGGGAAGTTTAAAGTTTCACTCTGTATGGCTAAAAGGCAGTGCTTCTTTATTCTCTTATAAAAAGAGAAATATAAGCATAAATTTTTGTCATTTCCTTGCCACACTCCTAAGGATCATGGTAATGTCACCCTTGGGTAAGCACTTCAACATTGTCAATACTACTGATGGCTGACATTGTGTACTGAGATTAGTTTGAGGATTTTCCTCTTATTGACAATTGGTAGCAATTTCAATGTATCTAATATGTCACTGAAAATATTTTTTTCACAAGGCCATGATTTTGTTAGAGCAGATTAAACTCTATGTGGTTCTTTCAACTCTGTGAGCATAAAAACCCTATCCAACAATCTGGAAGCCTTAAAGTGGGCCCAAATAGCCTCTTAGACTCAATTGTGCCCAAGAGAAGAATACAGAAAACTGCCAGCCAAAGAACAAATAAAAGAGTGGGGAAATTAAGATCTCCATGTAAAAAATATTCATTTTTCATCACTTCATAAGAATTAAAATTGTACTTTTGTACATTATGGACTATTGAAAAAGTTTTCTGCCAAAGTACATTTTAGGGGTTGTTTTAAAATGTTGATAGCATGATTAATTTTATTTATTTTTAAAAATAAATTTAAAGTCTGAACATTATTTTTAAAAGACATAAATAAGCAAATGAAAAGATACAGATGTGTTTGTGTGTGTATCCTTTTTGTATTTCATGGGGGTAAAAACATCAGAAGAATATACCATTTTAACCAGGTGATGGGGTGGTGTGTGCCTGTAACCCCGACTACTCTGAGGCTGAGGGACCAGGATTCCAACTTCCTTGGCAATTTGGGAAGACTCTGTCTCAAAAAGTACAAAGGATCCAGGATGTAGCTCAGTGATAGAGTGCCCAGGTTCAGCACCCAGTATCAAATCCAAACATTAAAGAATATGCAATTTTATTTTATTTCAACTTTCTTTGTGACCTTTATATCCTTTGCTCAGATTTGTCAGAGAGTGGCTAATATTAGTAAAATGTTTTGTTATTTAAGGTTTTCCCTTTTATTTCATTTTTTCCTAACATGTAAGGCCTTCTGTTAATGACAGATAATTGATATTTACACCATGTTCTCCAAAGCCCAAGAAGTTCTCAGCCAAATTAGCTGGATGCTCATCTTTGTTTAACCTGATCTTTATTTACACGGTGAGTGATATGCTCTTTTCCACTAATGAGAAGTAGATCTAAGAGGATTAGTTCTATGAAATGGTGAAATTGAAATCACCATATTCCTTTTTTTTTTCTTTTTCAGTACTGGGAATTGAACCCAAGGACAGTTTATCAGTGAGTTTCATCTCCAACCCTTTTAACTTTTTTTTTGAATTTTGAGACAGGATCTCACCGAATTGGTAAGGCCTGCCTTAAATTTCTATCCTCCTTTCTCAGCCTCCCTTTTTGCTGGGATTACAGGTATGCACCACTGCCCCTAATACCATACTCCTCATTTTTATTTGTTATCTCATACTCTAAAATGTTTGAATTTTTCCAGGTAAAATACTAGCAATCTTTTCTACTAAATGTTTTATTTCTACATAACTAAGAGAGCCTAATCCTAGACTTTGGTTTTGGTTTTTAAAGTTGGTCTGTGGTAGAGCAAAGTAGAGTTTCTTTTGAGTAACAACTCAGATTGAAATAGGCAAGATTGACTGAAATGGTTGTTCATCTCTTAATTTTCTGAACACCTGACCAACAAACCTTATTTACACACAAAAAACCTGATAAATTAATGTCATTTATGATCTAGATATAAATTTTGCTGAAGTTTTGATGTAGTTTGTGACCTATGGGTTCAAGTGTGGGAGACATGGACTGTAGCATGGCAGTGTGAAGATGATGGGAAGCTTATTGGTCCTGTTAGGGGTGCTGCCTTTGGAAAAAATTGAGCTAATTCTCATGAGATATTGGGTTCATTCTCAGGAACGAAAGTTGTTATATAAACCTGAGCTTTACCCCTGAATTGTTCTTTGGCTTCCTATCTGGCAATATGATCTTTTCTTCCTGCACATGTTCCTGGATTTAGATTAACTCCAGATGGCTAACTCCATATCCTTGAACCTTCAGAAACTATAAGCTAAGTCAACCTCTTTTCTTTACAAAGTCAGCTGGCCTCAGGGATGTTGTTATAGCAGCAGAATGCACATGTAGTGTTTTTAAAACAAAAAGTTTATTGACTTCAAGCATGTGTTTAACAAAATGAATTTCTCTGTGAGAAAAAAGTTCTGAAGCAGGAATATAAATTCAAAATATTAGTGGCTAAATATAACAAAAAAAAAGACTATTTCTTGTTTACTCTAATTCTTTTGAAGACACAAATCGCTCTGGTTCACCTGTCGTTCATGTGCCAGTTCTTTAGGTCAGACTGCTTTAATCTTGATATTGTGTCTCTGCCATCGTGGTACCTGGTCTCCTCATTTCCTAAGGCAGATGAAGCGCAATCACAGGATGGCACTTCATCTTTTCATTGCAGCCCAAGTTAATCCAGAGCTTTGACTAGAACACGGGACAGTTCCAACTAACTGCAAGAGGGCTGGGCACATAGGAAAGCACACAGACTATGTCATGAACATTGCTATCTCAACCATGATGCCTTTGTCATTTGATAATCCCCAAAATACTTACCCATTTACTGTGTCTCATTTCTCGGAGATTCATTCTGAGATTCTAACTAAATGTTGTTTTTGGAAATGTTAGTTCATAGTGTTTTAAAAATAAGGGCTTCTGCTGAGGCTATTCCTGATGATTCATGAATACTCATTTATTCAAAAAATGATTACTGAGTGTTTAATTTACTCAAGCTTGATATTGGGGATACAAAAAGCAGTGAGACATAGTTCTTCCACTCTGAAGGACCTTACTGGTTGGCAATAAGAACCATGTAAACATGCACATCTTATAGGTAAGTTATCTATTCAACAAATATTTATTTATCACTCGGTAGGTGCCAGATCTTATAATGCACACTTAGGGTCCACTAAACAGGAAAGATATTTCTGATTTGTGGTGATAATATTCCTTATGGGAATGAGGGAGATATGTAGGAAACAAACACACAAAACAGACAAAGTGACATCAGAAAATGATAAATTCTGTGAATAAAGTACTGTCATGCCCAGATAAAAATATGGAAAATCTATTTCAGATTAGCTGATCAGAAAAATGGCCCAAAGCCAAGGTCATTCATATTGTTTCCTGAGGAGTCAGCTATTTCAAGGTCTGATCTAAGGACAGAGCCTTTTAAGACGAGAGAACAGAAAGGGGCACATTTCTTCTATTGTAAGGGACTAGACCACAGAAAGGCAGTCAATGGGTAAAGTTGGAAAGGAAATCAAAATCCAGATTATGTGAAGTCTGTAGGCTGAGTTAAGGATTCTAGTGAAGAGATATAAATAACCACAGTGCATTTAAGGACAACAAATTGGTGCTATTATCTGAGAGCCACTCAGGGCAGAGGATCAGTGAGGAGAATTGCCTGGGGAAGAGGATGCCTGTGCAGGATTATAAAGAATGTGTATGAGTCAGTTGGCCCAAAGTGTTGAGGGTCAGTAAATGGGAGAAAATGCTAAGCAGCACATTATCAGAGCTGAAAATAAGAAAAAGGTAATGGTTAACATATATTTAACTTGCCAGATTTGAAAGCATGGAAAAGAAAGACACAGCACCTTAAAAGCCATGTTGTGTGTGTGTGTGTGTGTGTGTGTGTGTGTGTGTGTGATTTACTGTGAGGATTGACTCCCATGATTATGGAGGCTGAGAAGTTGTACCATCAGTCATCTATGAGCTGAAGAACTGGGAAAGATGGTGATGTAATTCAGCCTGAGTCTGAAGGCTGAGAATCCAATGTGCCAATGCCCAAGATTGGGAGAAGATGGATAACCCAGTTCAAGTAGACTTCCTTTGCATGTTTTGCGTTTTTTCATGCCCTCAGCATATTGAATGATGCCTGCCAACAGTGGGGAGAGCAGGTCTTTTCCCATTCCACTGATTCAAATGCTAATCTCTTCTGGAAATATCATCACAGGCACAACCAGAAATATTTCTTCACCAGCTCTCTGGGTATCATGTAACCCAGTCAAGTTGGCAAATAAAATTAACCATCATATCAAATTAATATTTTGCTTGCTTAATGAAAAGACAATTAAAGGATATAATTTTTATGATCTTACATTTGCTACAATGATTTATTTTATTCCTTGCATTTGAAATCGTTTATTGTACACATGAGTCAAAATTTGATTAACTGTCACATCATATAGGCACTTATTTAGACATTTATTAATTTTAACATTGCAGATCTCTTTTTGTTTTGAAAATGTAGTAATATTTATCATAACTTAAACATTTTTGTAGGTCCCTTGAAAATTGAGATCTAACAACTAGGCCAAAGGTATGTGACCAGAAATAGGGATCCCTTCTAAGTGATAAAGCAAATGAATGGGAAATGTTCCAGGTAGTAAGAGTTCTTCAGCATTCATTCAACAAATATAGAAGGCCTTATCAAGGTGGTTACTGTTCAAGGTGGGGACACAGCAAGGAAGAGAAGATTAGAAACTCTCTTACCTATTGTATTTCATATTCCAGTGAGAAGAGAAGGGTAGTTAAAAATGGGTAAATTGTAAAGTATGTTCAAAAGTGATAGATTCTGAGGAAAACTCAGGTCATGGAGGATGAACTGGAAATTTGAAAATGGAGTAGCACAGGGTAGAAAAGAAAGACTGAGAAAGACCAGTCCATTTCTAAATCTGGAGGAAGAGTGACTTAGGCAGAGGGGAAAGCAAAGGAATTGAGCAAGAGAGTGATTAGTGTATGAGAGAAACCACAACTTGGCATGAAGTCAGTCAGACTCTGCAGAATGAGGGTGGACAATGGAGAGCTGACCCTGCAAAGAATTTTGACATTTTTTTCTGATGCCTATGGAGAGGCATTGAAGATTCTGAGCAATAATGCCATGTCTTGAATTGTTCCCAAACAGTATTCTCTTGGTCTTTTGTGTTAAAGGGAGCAAGAATCCAAGCAGGGAGTGTAGAATGGAGGTTACTGTAATAGTCCAGGCAAAATACACTGGGGACTTGAATGAGGGTGGGAAATGTGGAGGCAGTGGGAAGCGGTTGGATTCTGAATGTTTTGAAGGCAAAATTTACAGAAATCGAAGGGATGAATTAGACCAACCAAAGATGGTTCCAAGGTTTTTGCTCTTAGTCACAGCACAATGGCTTCCATATGCTGAGAAGGAAAAAATAACATAAGGAAAACTTTTGGTGGCAAGATAGCAGCTCAGTTTTGGACACATGAAATTTGATATGCCTATGACATATCAAAGAAAGAATTTTACTTGGTAATTGGATCCACTTTTTGAAGTTTAGGGAAGTAGTGAAACATGTATAAGTTTCAGGTGTGAATTATTATTTTTTAAAAAATATTTAATTGATAAATGAAAGGTATACATTTTACAGTACACAACAAGATCTTTTGATATGCAAAAATATTGTACCATAGTTAAACTCACGCATTCATTACTACCTACAATTACTATTGTGGGGGGGGTAAGAAAACTTAAAATCTGTTCTTTTACCAAATTTCAAGTAAACAATGGAGTATTTTTACTCTCTTGAAAGTTTGTACCCTTTGACCAACACCCATTCTTTGGTAGGATTAATATTGATGAGTTTTCTCAAATTTCTTCCATTCAGATTGTTGTTTACTTTTCTGCCCTAGTATATTCTAACGGTTAACATTCACCCCATTTTACTATTTGGCCTTGAGCATAGTCATGTCTATAATGTTTAAAAATTATCTACGCTGTTTCCTTCTTTTTCTACAGCAAATAACTAATTGATCCCAAGATGCCCCACTGAGTGTCAGTAATATTTACCAGATTATTTTCAGCAGGTTATAGAATTACTAGGGAAACAGCATATGCTTTAAGAAAAGACTTTATATTCAATCAATTTATCAATCTGTTTCAATGCATTTAAATTATGTTTACTTGGATTTATTTGAACATGTTAAAGAAATAAGTATTTAATACAGTAAGCTATGCACACAGCCTAACCTGTATTCATCAAGATTTATAATTCTCTAATTTCATAGATCAGTTTATAGGATTCTCATTCAGCTCCCAGGCTGTCATAACTTATGACATTCGGGTCTATGTTTCGATATGGTCTTGGCCAAGGGAAGTCATGTAGCCAGTGAAGCAGAGAGAGGAGAGAAGATTGCCATACTGGAATCTGTACCATCAAAATGACAAAATGGATCTATAATAAACAATAGGTTAGTGGTTTGATATGCCTACAGCATCAGTTGCAGTGCACAACAGGCAAGTTATTTATGAAATGAGCCTCGTGAAAATATATGACTCTCATTTCTATGCCCTTTCCAACAAAATAGATTGGCATTATGCATTTATTTAGAACACATGGTTGCTTTATTATTTTTTAAAACATGGTGACAGCTATAGGTAGGAAATATTGAGGAAATTGAATCCATATAATGAATGAATCACAACTAATTTTCTTAAAACTGTATTGTGGTATTTGACTTTTACAACTTAGGAAATAATAAAATACAATTTTCTAGAATTCAAAATAATCTATGCAAGTATTATTCATATATTATGTACATTATGTATGAAAATAATGCTAATTATATGTTAACTGTCAATGCATGTATTGAATATAAATGTTAGTACAGCAAACACTTTGGAAATATTTGGAGATAGGATGAGAGTGACTACTTAACATTTACCTTCTATTCCCAACCAAAATCTTTATTTACTCTAAATTCCACATGGGGATTGAAGTTCAGGATTTGAAGGAGACTAACAGAGATTATCATCAATTAATAAAATGCCTGACCTCTCTCCTCCAGTAAAAGCAGGCAGAGAGTTTCAGATTTCATATGGAGTTATAATTATTTCTATTCAATTCCCCCTTTAAAACTAACACTTTCTAATTCCCCTGAGTATTCTGGAAAAAATGTTATGTTTAGTATTGTATTTATTACACACACATTTCGGATTTTTTATCACATAATTTCCCACCTATAAAATTGAAGAGGAAATAAGAGGAAAAAATTTAAATAATAACGTGTTTCAAACTGCACGTTTTCATGAGGACTACGGTACAAGACAATGAAGTGGTCAAAAGTCTTTTGCCTGCTCAAAGCCAAGTGTACACAGCAACTTCAGGGCCAGGCCTACACCCCAGACCTTGTCCTGCTCCAGTGGGGGCACAGATGCTACCCATGTATTCATCAGATGGAGTCATTTTCTGAACTACTATACACAACGTGATAAAATGGCAATGAAACAAAGTGTTGTCATTTGTAGAAAGTATCATAAACTGTTCTTTTTCATTATTGTGTAGAAATAGAAGGGTTTTTTTTTTCAACTTTATGACAGACACATGCAGTGTATGACTGTCAAGCACAATTTATATCATTTTAAAATATCCTCATAATTTTTGTAAACTTTTAACTTGCAAGTCCTTGATCTAGAAATGATTTTACATCTTTATAATATGATAGTGATTTATACAAAATCTGGAGAAAAATATTTAGGTTCTTTTTCTCTGTGTGGCTTTTTTTATTCGCATTAGAGAGTAAATAGCTGGCCCATCTTTAATTATTCGTATATTTCATACAACCAAATCTATATTCTGCTTTATTCTTAAAAGAAAGTGATTTCTCCTCAGCAACTTAGAGAGACCCTAAGCAACTTATCAAGACCCTGCCTCATAATAAAAAGTAAACGAGGCTGGGGATGTGGCTCAGTGGTTAAATGCCCTTAGGTTCAATCCCTGGTACCAAAAAAAAAAGTGATTTCACTGTCAGGTCACTAAAGTTCTTGTTTTTCTGACATATATCTAATATCATATTAATATTGAAAAACTTCCATTACATTGACTATTCAATTTATTATTTCTTGCATATTTTACTGCATCATTCCCTCTCAGTTCCCTTATACATAGTATAGATTATTATTCTTTATTCCATGCTATTCTGAGTTAGATGCTATTCTGTCTTACATTTTTACTTCCACATTAAGGCATGAAAAACTCAATTGAGATTGATGTTTGCTAGACATGTTTAAAAATAAACATTAAAAACAAAAGTCATGTATGAAGTACCTCCCTTGAAAGAGCAAGAAAAATCCTCAGAATAAAAAAGATAACCATGACTAATTAGAGTTAATATTTCCTTTGTTGTTAAATTTTGCTTATTTAGGAAAGAATAGAAAGTTACCTCTAGTCCATGTTAAAATGTTGTTATATTTAATTAGTTTTTATTTTAAAAGTAATTCATGTGATGATAAAGTAAACAAGTGAATAAAGGTTAGAAAATAACTGTAATAAGCTGAACATGGTGGTGTACTCCTGTAATCTCATCAATTGGGGAGGTTTTGGCAGGAGGATCAGGAACGTAGAAAGACCTGGCCCCCAGAAAAAAAATTTTTAAACGACCAGGGATGTAGTTCAGTGATTACATACACTGGGGTCAATTCCCAGTGTCCCCATCCACAGAAAAAGAGAGATAAAAGGAAAAGTGGGTTCTCTTGGTCACTCCATATTTGCAGTTTAATATTTGTTTGTATCCAGAAAATTCTGGCACAAATAAATCTGGTTAATTTTTCTCAGTCAAGGCATAATGGAGATCTTTCTTTCCTGGTCAGTAAAAATAGATCCATCCCATTTCTTCTGTGCTTATAGGTGGTGATCATTTAGGTAATTTTATATTATTATAATACAGTGAATTAAAAAACTTTCTTCTATATCATTTTTATACAAACTTCTGTATATACAAATAACTTCGAGAAATGGGATTACCACATTAGAGGATATGTACATTTAAAATTTTCAGAGATAGGGGTCAAATGCATTGTGAAGAGATTAAATGAACTTAACACTCACAATACATAAGTGTACCTGACTCCTCAAAATACACGTTTAATGTGTATTTTGAAATTTTTGGCTTGATTAGAAAAAAACAAATCTTGACTTAATTTCTATTTCTTTAATTATGGAAAAGATGTATGTTTTTATACTATTTAACGATTTTTATTCCCCCACAGACTGCTTTGTCAGTTTTTAAATTATACTTTTAAATCATGTTTACAATTTAAAAACTTATTTATATGAAATAAATTTGCTTATAGTCCCTTATCTATATGTGCTGAAAGTATTCATAGTTTTTTATTCTCTTTTAATTTTTATGGCATACTTTCTCAAATAATAATTTAAAATTCTTATGTAGTCAACTACGTTTTTCCTCCTTTGATAACTTCCAAATTCTACATCTTGCTTTAAAAACACAAGCTGTTGGATCTTTGGAACTCTAAAATTGTTTTAAAAAATAATCTCATTCTTTTGTGGCTTATTTTTCAACTAAACTTGTAATTTTTCTGGTATTTATTTTTACATATAGGAAATAAGGTTTACTTTGTTTTATGGAAAATAATATTCAAGCCTTTTCTCTCAACAGTATGCTTCCTTCAAATGGTAAGATAATGTAATTTATTAATTAATCTATTTCCCACTAATTTAAAATGTTAATGTTTTATATTCTAAACACTTTTCCTTTCTTTAGATTCAATGTACATTCGTATTCCTATTCTGATTTTATTTAATTAATGTGATTTTATGATGTATTTTGATGTCGGGCTAATCCCTACTCTTATTGCTCTTTAATTTTTGGAAAATTTCTGGCCTTTGCCACATATTTTTTTTTAACATGAATTAGAATAAACTCAAATATTTTTAAAATTTTGTCATATTTCTCCTGGGATTCCATTAAATATTTACTTAAGAATCTTTCATAATGCTGTTATTCACTAGAAAACATGTAGTTTTCCATTTATTCAGATAAAGACTGTTTAGTAATCTCCCTATTTACAAATCACTTGAAAATCTTCTAAATTCTCTAATGATAATGATATCAATGAATAGGGAGTACTGTCATTTTCAAACACTATGCCACATTTGTGTAACAGCTACAAATGTTACACATATAATCCCATTAAATTCTTATACCGCATTCAACAGAATAAGTGAGAAAATTGAGCATCAGAAAAGTTAAGAAACTGACATGTCCCTAGGGTTAGTAGGAGGCATTGCTAATGACACAACCTAGGTCTATTCACTGTGCTAAATTCAATTTATCTCTGTTTGATCACTCCTAATTATCAGGAGTGGGGGGTAATTTCTATGAAACTGAGTGAAGGATATAGCAAAGGAAAAATTCTGTAAACTTCTCCCAGGAAAAGGCATATCTGTATGCTCTCCATCATGCCAGCAACAAACCTGAATCAAATCCATTGCTCTCTCCACAGTGAATGTGTATGGGCTGCTTAATTTTGGTAGTGGAAGATCACCCAGTTTTTCTGATCACTAATAATCACCCTAAATGGATCACAGGAGGAGACATTCCATAACCATATGTGGGATTTCTCTTACTATGCTTGTTTCTTTTTACTATCATAATTTTACCTGAAGTGATTTTTGTAGTTGACTGAGTATTATAAATATTTTACCAGAAGCTTATTAATTTTCTTTAAACATTGTTCAAAACTGTTTTCTGCACTTCCACCTGTAGCTTCAATATTATGTCATACAAGAAATAGGAAGTATTGATAGTGCATAGACAAAGCCAAAAAGGGGAGAATTTTCTCAATAATAGATCTTTTCACCTTGAAATTGATAATGGATAACATTTTCCTTGCTAAAATTTTCCTGATGTAATAATTTAAATTGCAACAAAATTTAGGGTCTAAGTACTTTCCCTTAGAACTCATTTCATTGATAATAACCTAAGTCAAAGAGATACTCATTTTAATAAATATTACATTGAATGATGTACATATTTACATATATTACACCTGATGTCATACAATATATTCAATACCACACACATACATAATCACTCCCCCCCCACCACACACACACTCTTCAATGCTCTCATCTATCTCCAAGAAGATTCAAAATAATAGTTGGACACAACCGATATATGAAAATCAAAGTTTTTAATATTAAAGAAAATTATGACTCTATGAACACTAGATGTTTCTTTCTGGGAGGGAAAAATAGGTGGACATCTGTTGAATCTTGACAATGGGAAATGAATAATAGAATCAACATAAATCAACAACTTTAAGGACATTACAAAACAAATATATATCATAATGGCATTATGAATTATTTTCACAGTTCTTATTGCACTTGATGTTCACAAAATCCCTTAAAAGTTGGTAAGGTAAGTGCTAAATTCTATTTTGTATGTGGAATGTCTGACACAGTAATGTTGGTAAGGATGTCTCCGTTGCATGCCAGTTATAACTTTTAACCAGACATCCTCTTCAGGACAAAACTGTAACTTCAATGGTTACGATAAATCTAGAACATAAATCTGTACCATCATGACTATCAGGGATATTAAAGACATGGTAGTGTTTTGGTATAGCCCAACTTCATGATGCTTAATATATCAAACCTGAACCATCATGACAATTTTTTAATGACCCCAGTCTTACAACATTATTATAAGACATAAATTAGAATTTGAAGTATAGTTCATATTAAGAAACTCACATTGTTATTACCAGAAATGCTATAACAGTAATAATCACAATGAAATGATAAGTGATTATTGATTTATAGACCTTACTCTACATGCAAGTCAGACAATTTTGTAACTTTAAAAAATCCTGATATTATATTCTCACCAATGGAATAAAATAAACTGGGAAAAATAAATTATGTTTTCATGGAATTTTCCTTAACAACTCCATCCAGGCAATATAAATTTAATTGAATTTGTTTGCTTTACACTTCAAATGGCATTAGGATTTGTGAAAGAACTTTTTGGACTTGTGAAACTATTTCCTATTGCTGAAAAAGAAAAGTTTTCAGTCCCTCATTCCTATCTGTGTGTCATAATTTCCCTATAGTCAGAAAGCGTGGGGCAGTCTCACTGGTGGTATTGCACATAACATCGAGCTAAAATGAGCATTCCTCATTTGTGTTTTTCTAAGGCCATCAACAAAATGATAAGGCTCACATGGGGAAAGGGATCCTGAATATGTAATTACTTGCTAAATTGATCTAAAGGCCCCAGATCGATCTCCTGGGTAACATGATATTCATTTTTGAAAAACAATATAATGTGTGTTATGAAAATCATCTAAAATATATTTACAAAATAGGTGTTAATATCTCTTTTGGAACTTTTGAATCCCTTTTACATATTTACACAATGGGTTGAATAATTTTTAAATGATATGTTGAAGAAACAATTTTCTTCTTTTTTCCCAAACTAAACATAAAAAAATATAAGAAAGAAAAAATTAAGAACATATCATTTGCATTTTTAATTCATCACCTTACTGGCTCAGATCACAATTACTAGATTTTATAAAGACAAAAAGATGTTTCTAGAGTTCTTAATTCACATAAAATTAAGTAAAGCATACACATTCTGTAGTGTAACAGTTTTTTTCATTTTAAAGAATGTTTATCTATATTTAAATAAACTCATAATAGTAATTAAGAAATAACAGAAAATTTGCTTTAGGGCATTAATCATTGACAAGTTTACTTATGAGATAATCTGAAGTTTTGAAGAATATCTACTATAAAAATATTTGAAGACTTTATAAAACCTCTCCCTCCATAATGATATTCATTAATGTACAATGCAAATGAACTGGCTGTCATCTGAGGTATATGCCAGTTATTTGAGTCTCAGCATGGAAAAACAAACTCAGGGACATGCCTAATGTTACAAATTCAAATTTCACTATAGAAGAAGTCCTTCATTCATATCCATACATTGAATGCTAATTAAACCTTAATACTGCAGAGTATTTTCCCAGCATACTTCAATATTTATCTAAATTATTTTTAAATTACTATGAAACATAAAAATATGAAAGAATAACCAGTCCAGTCAAAGTGTTTGCAGGTGACTTTAGTGTCTGCATAGTGGGAGGGAGGTGAGAAGGGGTTGAGACTATATGCAGTTCTAGATAATAGGAGCTACTGATCTGAAATTTTTAGGTAGTTTCAGAAGTCACTAAATCAACTTCTATATTAGTTCATTTATTCATTTTGGAGTTCTGGGGATGGAACCCCTGGACTTGCACATGATAGGCAACTGCTCTACTACTGAGCCACATTCCCAGCCCCTCAACCTGTATATTTGAAATTTTACAAATGAAGCACCTATAACTGGAAGGAAGTTAACTAGTCTAATTTTGATTTTGTAGAAGAGGAAATACTTCTTCATAAGTAAGTGAAAGTAAGCTATGGCAGAATTGAGTCTAGAACAAAGCCTTTTGATTCCCAATTCAAGGTTTGTTCCTTTATATAGGTTTCAATTAACATGGGCCTTTTGCTTAGTGTGAATACTAAACTACGTAACCTGGTCAAATTGCTATTTTGAGCAGGGAAAATGGAAAAAAATAGTTTAATAATGTACTATGTAAGAACCAATTTTTATCTTTACCTGTTTTAACATCATGTTTAGCAAGTGGATAACCTTGTAAAATAATGATCCCTCAATTTTGGATAACTTAAATTTATCATATTTGTATTGCTTTTTGTTTGACCAGTGGCAAGTTCACTGAAATAATTTCTTGAAAGTTGACATTTAGCCTCTGTACAGAGGTTTCCTTAGTTACTATTTAGGTTATCACATTTATCAAGTAAAAATTCACTTAGTAATTTTGCATATCATTGGAAATATACATTCTTTCTTTCATTCCACCAGAAAACATGCTATTATGAATGGGAGATTTATCTGCCTGATTCAGTGTTGGTTCCCAGCCCCTAAATCACTGTCCCACAAGAGCCTTTCAGGAAATATTTGTAGAATGAATGAATGGATGACTACTTTTTTTCTATCTTGTCAAGAAAAACAGGTAATGATTTTGGGAGGGTTTCAGAATATTTTCAAGAACTTCCGGATGGTTTAGAGATTAAAAAAGAAAGAGACTTATGGTTGCTGAGGCAATGGATTCTATACCATAGAGTGAAATTGTTTCTATGTTTGGAAGTGGAAATGAAAATATGATGAGCAAGTCATCTAGTTTTGACTGATGCTTCACAGGAAAAAAAAAAGTCCTTCTGCTGTCGAACTATGTTTTTCTTCTGTATATATTCATTGAGTTCAAGATGATAGAATGTATACATTTTTTTTATTCAGAAATCCATTTCTTTTGTTTTACTTTATATCATCAAAAACTAAATTTTAAAGAAAAAATTAGACCCTCACAATACTCTCTTTAATTGCTTGAATTTGATGACTTTTTTTGAAAACAAATTGGGATTGATACCAAAGGTTACTTCATCTTTGATTAATGTAAACAGGAAAAAAATCCATCATTCTTTTCTTAATCCATTAAACTTATATAAGACCATAGTCATAATAGTCATTGCCCTTTCTGTCATTTTCCCACTGATTTTAATTTCAAGTTAATTTAGAGAGCATTTATAATGCTTATGCACATATAAAATTATCATACTCTTAAAAGATGAGTTTTCACCAATGATTAACGAGGCCAAGTCATAGCAAGATGAGAACCTAAAGCTCTTCTGAAGTGTTTTAAAAACTAGTATGCACTTTAAACCTTAATGGAAAGGCTTTGTAGATCATGCTTAAAGCACCCAATCAGGGACAATCGAGTAGAAGAAAATTCTAAAGGACAGACAAAATTACTGCCTCACATCAAGAAACATGGCATTATAAATATAGTTAATAGCCCTCCTGCGATTTCCCCCACTTAACTGGTAAAGAAATAGAATCACAGAAAGGTGTAAGTAAATTGAAATATCCACACAACTAGAAAGTAATAGGTGTAGATTGTAAACACCGGAGACAATCTGAGCCACAGGTTCCAGTCTAACCACTGTGCTGTTTATAAATTGCTGTATCAACATATCCAAGAAACCTACAGCATAATCTATGTATGAGCCTAGGTGTCATCATTGCACTGAATTGGTCAAAGTCTCAATTTCATTTGCTTCAGGTGCTGGATTCAAAACCTTTCCAGAGCTGCCTAATGTTCTCATTCAAGAGGAAGAGGACAAAGTCTTATTAAATCATCCATATTTGGGCGAGGAAGTATAAATTAGAAATAACAATTTACAACAAGTAGTTTTACAGACTATCATGAAATAATCGCATTGGTCTGGTATTTAATTTAAGGAGTGTCTGGTATTTAATTTAGGATACTCAGACATAGCTACAGACATAAAGATAATTAATCTGGTATGTCTTGGTCTTCACAGAATATGTTACAGGAGGAGATTGTTTAGGGAGCAGACAATGAGTTCAGCCATATTTGTGTTTGTTGATTTGAATTTGTAATGAGGTAGTGAGGTGGAAGTTTCCCGGAGCAATAGCAAACCCTGCAATAAAGTTCTGGTAAGAGCTTTTGGTTGAAGATGTACATTTAGATGGTGTCATCTGCAGAGGGCATAGCTGAAGTTTTAGGAACAAATAAAATTGCTAAAAAATAAATATTAAAAAAGAGACATAATATATTAGAGGCAGAAACTTTCAGAAAGCTATGGGATAGAGTAATCATAGCAAAGAATATAGATTACTGTAACAAAGAAGCAGCCCAAGAGTGATTAAAAAACAGCATAAGAGAACCAAAAAATGAAATATGATCAAGAAGAATGTGGTTAGTCCACAGGGGAGCAATGGTAAAATGCTCTTGATTTTGAAAGTCATAGGTGACATTTGTGTGTGTGTATATGTATGTATATGGGGGGAGTTCTTTGTTTTTTGATACTGGAGATTGAACCAGGGCTGTTCTAATACCCCTGAGCTACACACCAAGCCATTTCCATTATTTATATATATATATATATATATATATATATATATATATATATATATATATTTGGGACAGGGTCTCACTAAGTTGCTTAGGACCTTGCTAAATTGCTGAGGCTGGGCGTGAATGTGGATCCTCCAGCCTCAGCCTTCCTCGCTGCTGGAATTACAAGCATGGACTTCCACTCCCAGCTCATGGGAGACATTGGGAAATAGTTTTTATAGAATGATAGGGACAGAACTCAAACAACAAAGATCAAGGCATATATGTTTAATGGAAAGAAACCCAGCCCTCATAGGTTGTTCTTTAAAGCAGTTTGGTAGTGGAGTAAGGTGGCTATTTTGAGGGAAAACAAAGCTGGGGAAAGGTGCTGTACTTGTTTTGGTTTTATTGTATAGGTGTTGTGTGTTGGTTTGTTCATATGTGGGTGGGAGTATTTGTAGGGTTGTTCTTCACATTTTTAAAGAGATGTTAAAATAATAAGGAAAAAAAATAGAGAGAGTTTGCTAAGGAAGTGTCTAAGTGACAAAATAAGGAAGACGCTGAGATTCATAAGCCTAGAATCAGAGTACCTTTTCCTCAAACTCCAATAAAAATAGTTTTCAACTGACTTCATCTTTTTTACATTTAGACTTTCTGATTTGTTGTAAGGAAGAAACAATGAATAATGTTTTGATTACTTCCTTGTAGAAGTGTCTTTACTAGAGTAACCAGAGTTCTAGATTTGTTTTTGCATGATCATTTATCAACTTTCCCATGTAACAAATTTTATCGTGTCTCTACCATTTAGCCACTATACGAGAGAGAGAAGACAAGAGTCTCTGGATTCAAGGAGTCTTGTCTCATAGTTTAAAATAACCAGTAGTTAAAATGCAAAGAAGATTCTGGCAACTGATTTAAGATGTTCTTTTATGAGCCTTGGAAATTACTTGTACTGGTAAAATATCATGCACTTTAACATAGTATCTCTAGGAAGGAAACAGGTTGGGGAAAAGACCACAGGATTAATGGAAAAGAGTTCATCAGTGATCTTAAAGATTAGTGGTTTCCAGCTGGGCATAGTGGCACAGGTTTGTAATCCCAACTACTAGGGAAACTGAGGCAAGAGGCAAGTTCAAGGCCACCCTGGGCAACTTGGCAAAATGCTGTCTCAGAGTTAAAAAAAAAAAAAAAAAAGGCTGGGGATGTAGAGTGGTGGTGGATTGCTCTCCAGGGTTCAATCCTTAGTACTGCAAAACAAACAAGTAAACAAAAAAGAAACCACTAGTGACCTCTACAATGTAATATCTCACTCTTTGTTATTTCCATGTACTCACCATTCCTTCTGATGTTCTTGAATAATTTCTAAATTATTAGCATGGTTATAAGACTATTTATGGTGAACAAAAACATTTTGGAGGTAGTTCCATAATGTTTGCAATGAATCTGCCTCAGTGATCAAATACTGCTGTTTCTTTACACCAGCAGTACAGAACAGGGCCTCCTTTTTTGGACCACCAGTGTATGGCTTGTGTGTTCTGAGGCAGTAGAGCAAATGCCATCTACTCCCTACTGTAGAAAATCTGGGTTAATGATCCTCTGGAAAAAAAAAAGCAGCAAAATAAACTGGAATATCTCAATGTAGTGACAAAAGTTTGTTATTACCTAGGAATAATTCAATCTTTTCAAATATGTCTTTAGCATTCAGTAATATTGATAGATGATAGACAGACATACAGATGAATAATTCAAGGAAAAATTTAATAGGAAACATAAAATGTTAGAGTCGATAGGGACTTCAAGAGAAATTTTCTAATCCAGCTCTTTCACTTTATAGGTGAATAACTGATTTGGGGTATGAGTGAGATAAAATTTGAATCCAGTTCTCTTGCCTGTTGTACTTTTCAGTAATAATTAGATCATAGGTTATAAAGGGCTATTTTTAAAAATAAAACATTTCTTCATGTCATATTTAAAACCTGTCATACAGCCATCTGTTTACCATTTATTTACCACTTCCCTTTGGATGGTAATTTTCTTGATGAGCAGGAACTGTGTTTTGTTCGTTCCTGTAAGTACAGTTATTAAAACATAGAAGATAATTTTAAAATACTAGTATACACAAATTAACAAAACATCTCTTCCAAATTCTCCACTTAAATTTTCACCTGGTGTTACCAAGTGACATCTTATTAGACAGAAAAGGCTCTCCTGACTATTATATTCTTGGGCCAGTGATGTACTCAGCAGATAAAAGATGTCCCAAAGCCCACTGCTTTTGTGTACAGTGCTGGCCCTGGAATTTCAGGGACATGTCTGAGGGAAATATCATCCAGTGGTCTAGAATGGAAATTAAAAGCAGACATGGGGATTACTGAGTGGTGGGATCAGGGAAAAATGGAACACTGATTATGATGCCACCAAAGTAAGTTGGAAGTCTCTTAATTCTCTTGACGCTTCCACCAGGACAGTGATCTGGAGAGATGAGGGAATCTGATTTTGCTGAGTGCCATCTACCTTCCCTACCCCTATTTCCACAAATGTCTTGAAGTGAACCATGCATCATTCTGCTGGGGAGACTGCTGATGGTATCAGGAGGAACTTGAAACATGAAAAGCAAAATCATTTTCTTGAGGGTGAAAAGAATTATATGTGCTCACAATGCTCATACCAATGTGTCACCCTGTCTTCCATGTGTACCACTGAACCCACAGCAATGTAATAGTCTGCCCTCTGTGTTACTAAATTAAATGGAAGCTTTCCCTTTAATAACCAGGTGAAGAGTGGATGAGCAATCTAAGTAAATCCAGGAACCACTCTCATAAATATTTCCCTCAAGAATAAATAGTCAAAAAATTTTAAAGTCCTCCTAATATCTTTTTCTTTCCTACTATTCTATGAATGCACAAGGAAATAAAATGCTAAATTGCCCATGATGTTAATATTCCAAAGTAGTTGCCTTAAAAAGTATATGAAACTTGCCTCTTTTACATGTATTCTTTTATCTGATTAAATGTTTAAAGAACCACTGTTTGAAATGATGAACTTGCCAAATATAGTAAAATATGTTCTTGCTTTAAAGAAATAGTGCAATGAAAAGGTGTTTAAAAGATATCTGGGGACCACATTCTGAGATGACAGCTGATGAATAGCTTTGTTTTGCTCTGTCTATATCCCTTTTTTCCCCAGAAAGACTGTTTATACATTACTTAGATCTCTCAATGCATTTTTCTCACATATTAAAGATGATAGGATTTTTTTTATATTACTTACCAAATGCAAATTAAATAAAAAGAGAAGCAGACATTTTGATCAAGTCCTCAATTCTTTAAATAAATAGTTCAGACAATGACTGCTACCAGCTATATTAAAAATGTTAGCTTCAAAGATGTGGTTTATTCCAATAAGAAATAAGGCTCAAAGTTGTTTTCATTATCAAAAGATAAAAAATTATTATATTTTAAATTTCATTATATTAAAAAATTCACCTACTTTCATTTTGCTTTTTTTCCATATATCTCTTTAAAATATATACTTGACTGCAGGGGCACATTTTTCTAAATAACACAAAATTTAACCATTGCAATTATTTCAATTAAGAAATTGTTATTTTCTTTTATTCCACCAATGAAAGGATGCTAGAAATGCTTATATTCATTGCTACTTATTTTTATGATTTGACAAAATTCATTGAGAATTTGAAACAGTCTCAGTGCATACAATGTCACACGAATGAATAAAAGTCATTCTGTGAATGAGACATTTCTGTTCTCCAGAAGCTTACATGAAGGAGTTAATAATAAATGAATATATTAGTTTTTCCTCTACTGAGCATTTACTTTCTGCCTTCTATTTTGTTGATAGCAGCACATGATTTCTGGAGCAATATTACTTGGGCTCAGATTAAAATTTCTCCACTTCTAGCTGTGAATCTTGCTGCATGTCACTTAACCTTTTTTCCTTTTCTGTAAAATAGTGATTATTATAGTAGCTAATGTAGTATGGTAATTTAATGAACTGATAAGGGTAAAGATCCTAGAAAAGTGCTTGGCACACTGTAAGCATGAAATCAATATTGGCTATTAATATCTCAAATCCCCTTTCCTTATCTGTAAGAGAAGTATCATACTCTCTAACAAGGAACCTTGGAGAAGGAAATCACTCTCCCATGGTTGTGCCCTAAGGCAGGACTGGGATCATTCCCAATCACACCCTCAGATCACCACCTTCTCCATTCCACTGGTCTTCACACCAGTGCCCAATTAATTTTAACATTCAGAGGTCTTCATACCATTTATCTTATAAGGTCATGGTAATAACTGTATCACTTTTTCTTTCTACTGACAATATCACCTTCATAATGGTCAAAATGTCTTACAACCTCATTGCTTTTAGTGTTAAAAACAATAGCACCATAATGCCATTTTCTCCTAAACTGCTAAGAAAGGGAACATCTGAAATAAACAACAGACCTTTTAGAATATTGGCCTGCATTTACTGAAGTATGAACAGTCACTTTCCAATTTGCAATGCTTTGTTGATTTTTTTCAGCTAATTTTTCATTTAATCTTTATGTGAATTGATTTACCTCCTATTGAGTTTTAATGAGATGTGAACTATTTTATTTTCTATCTGTTATAAAATTAAATAGTATCTATAAACATTAAAAATGAACTATAATTACCTGAAATAGGTTTCTTTTTAAACAAAACTCATAAAGAATTGCAAAGCAATTTTCTTGGCATAAGGGGTGTTGGGGTGGATGTTGCATATGAGATGAGAAACCACTTTATTAACCATCAGTGATGAAGAATGTACAATGTCATACACAATGTAGATGTACAGTGTTACACAGGCTCATCATTAATTTTTCTTGAGTTAAGAATAATTTTTAAAAAATATGTATTGAATATCCCTAATCCAAAAATTCAAAGTCCAAAATACTCCAAAATCTAAATCTTTTTGAATATCAGTATGATACTGCAGTGGAAAATTCCATACTTGATTTCATGTGACAGGTCCCGGTTAAAATGCAGGTGCAGTAAAAGTATTGTATAAATTTACCTTTGGGTTATGAGTACAAGGTGTGTATGAAGCAAATAAAGTTCATCTTTAGACTTGGTCCCCATCTCCAAATAAATATCCCTATGTATATGTAAATATTCCTAAATCTGGAAAAATTCCAAATCTGAGACACTTCTAATCCCAAGTATTTCTGATAAGGGATTCTCAGCCTATATTGTGTAAGTTTTGCAATAACCACATATAAAGAAGAAATTATTTTGCAGGGAGAAAGCAATTATTTCTTTCCTTTCCAGTAGGTAGTCATCATTTGTTTGAATAACTTTCCTAGTCCATATGCAGTGTCACATAGATTTACACTTCATTTGAATTCTTGTTGATTGGTTACTTTTCAGACTTTACTGTACTCAAATCATCAAGGAATAAAAGGTTTGATAAACTCGATCCTGAACTGACTCATCAATAAACCAGGACTCCATGTATGTCAGTCATTCATGTAAAATATCATAAGACAAATTAGGCAAAGCTATAGCTGACAGAGTAACAGTGGCACCTCCATCTGAATATGGTTGAATACCTACAAATAGTTGTCACACGTTACTAGATGCTTATTTGAAAATACATTCTATTTAATTAAACTAATTAAATTACTAATTTATTTATTTTATTTTATTTAATTAATTAATTTTGACCTTTTAGAATATTTTAGAATATGCTAGGGATTGAATCCAGGGTCTCATGCATACCAGCCAAGTGCTGTACCATTGAGCTACATCTAAATCCCATTCTATTTTACTATACAAAGTCTATGATGTGGAAAATGCTAAGTATTTTTAGAATTAGTAACTCAGTGTCATTTAGGTATGAGTTCCATGCTGCTTTAAATCACCATTTAAGACTATACTAATTACTGGTCCTAGACATGGATGATGGGGCAATGGTGGGAAGAGGGGAAGAAAACAAAGTGGTATGAATTCAATGTCACTGGTTAGGAAATTATCCCTGTTTCTGGCTTTAGCCTCCAGTGTGAATTCAAGTAATGCATTTAACTATCTGAAGCTTTTTTCTTCATATATAAAATTTCGATAGAGAAGATGACTTCATGTTCCTCTACTGTGATGTAATTCTCCAATACTGTGACTGAAAAACCTAGCCATTTAATAGATAAATGTGTTCTTTCAAAAGTATGACTCATTAATTGAAAGCAATGTATGTATGTATGTATTTGAGCTCAAATGTAATAAAGTTGTATATACTAAAGTAAAACATATTTTCTGTGATGTTTTTCTTTATTAATGCATTTGCTTTAATTATAATACATATCTACATGTTCTTCATATAAGTGAAATACTTGCTGTAGAAAATTCAAATAATAAAGAAAAAGATAATAGTGAAGATTTTAAGAAGTCCAGAAGTCTCACCACTCCAACAACCTTTAGAAATACATTGATGGACCTTCTTCCAAGGTACAATGCTCGCCTTAATACAAATAATATATTGCATAAAACAACATTTTTGCACACATGAATATGTATACATATTGGTACACAATATCCCAATATTACTAGCACATCTCTCTGTGGAAATGCTACCCCAGAGAGTATCTCTCTATGAAGAAATATTTATTGGTGATGGCATCCAGCAACTTGTAATAACCACCCAGTGTATTCTGACCTTTCACTGGGTTACAAATTATCGCCCTACTTAAGAATCAATGTGTTGTGATTTCTGGGTTATACTTGGTTCGTCCTCACCATACAATTAGAAACATGCTTATACTTAGCTCCTTCTAGAACTTTTTGCATTGGGGATGGCTGGTATTTGATTTTTGATTTTGGAATTTAGTATAAAGAATGAGTTGAGACATCACGAGCCAATTATCTCTACTCTTCTTGTTGAAACAAAAATTTTCTTTACTGATTTGAAATTCTTATGTGAAGCACACATTAAATTTAAAATTTTGTGTCTATTTGGGTCTTTTTCAGGAATCTATTTTATTTTCCACCTATTTTAATCTATGTTACTTTCACCAGGGAAGATTTAAATTTAGTTTTATATTATGTTTTGTTTTCTAATGGGTCAAGAATACTTTCACACAAAATCATTTCTTTTTTCTTCATTATTTTTCCTATTTTTTACATGATTTTTCTTTTCTGGACAGATTTTAGGACAGTTATTCAAATATAATGTCTGAAAATTTTTAATAGGATTATCTTTTGTAGTGAATGCATAAGTTAATTTCATAAACATAAATAATTTTTAAAATGTTAAGCCATTCATCTCCAAGAGCAAGTTCTCTCTTATTTTCAAGGCTTTGATGTATATTTCAGTGGACACATTTATCTAGGTCATATAAATTTGGGCTATAATTATTCCTTGGGTGGTTTTATACTTTTGGTTACAGGCACATTTGAGGCTATTTTTTAAATTATATTTTACAAATGGTCACTTTTCTTAAGTAGTTCATAAACAGCTCCCTTAAAGAATCATCTTTTTTGATAACTTAAGTCTTACAATTAACTGCATGAGGACCAGACTAAGTTGTGTTTTCCTAATAATATTATCACTTTCACCTTAACATGCCAGATAACTAGGAGATGTTCAGTAGATATCTGAGAATCTATTCAAAATTGTATATAGTGGCAATGACTGAGGATTTAAACTGTTATGGCAAGATCTCAATCAATCACCAAGTTGACCTTAAAGCAGGAGACGGAACCATCTTTATTCACCAGCTGGTGGGATGGAGGGGCAGGCTGCAAGTCTGCACCCTTCGACCCCCTCCAGGGCTAGAGTACTCCTTTTATACCATAAGTAAAGCATGTCAGTACATTAATCATAAGTGGCTGTTGCTATGATTAAAGATTGGTGATTAACAAACATCTAGACAATCATTCTCTGACAGGGCACATTGTCCAAGAAAAATGGGAACCAAAAAGAACAATTTTACATTGTATAAGAATTGCCATTTTGTGTTGCCAAACTTGCTATGCTAAGGCAACTGTTGATTGTTACAGAGGCGGGGTGTTCCTATGGGAGAAGCATTTCTTACATAATGTGGAGTCTCAGGGTAAAATGGAGTCTGTCTGGTCATTGTCCATACAGTCTGGCCCATAAGAAGACAAGTGAGAGAGCAACTTTCTATTGTACTTGCTTTCATGGAATGCTTGAGGAATACTATCTCAAATATTTGTACAAAAAGCAAACTTGTGAGAGTATCTAGGAAAAAAGATAAAAATATCTGGAAAAAAGTACGGAATTTGTGGGGAAGTGGTCTTGACCCATTAGGGATTAAAAGATATTTAATAGTCAAATGCTATCTTTTGATCAGAGTCATAAAGTACTCTGCTAAAATGTTGAAGAACTATCAATCAATTTCCATAAATCTATTGAAATAGGTCTCAAATTTTACCAAATATAATTTTGATATCACTTGACTCATTCTTTTCACCTAATATTGGTGCAAATAAGAGTGTTTCCAACTTACAGTAGGCAACTTGAAGGACCTGCTTTGAGAGAAGAATTATGAAACAAAACTGAGACTAAAAGTAGTTATTGGGAATAGATAATATAAACCTCTCTGCAAGGACATAATGGTATTAAATGTACCCACTTTAAACTTTCATCAGCTTCAGAATAAATCTGCATCTTGCGGTAAATTATAGAAAATTTCTAAACCTTAATTACTGCATTTCTAAGACAGACACCATTTGGTCTTGATATGTTACTCATTACAAAGAGAAAATTTTCTTTTCTTTCCATGCAATTTCTGTATGCCATTGGACTTAATTTTTTCTTAATTTTATAAAAGTCTTTTATGTTCTTGAAATAATAAAAAAAAAACCTAACTGTCCTACACTGTGGCTCATGCCTACAATGAGCCATGCAGCAATTATGCAGCAATTTGGGAGGCTAAAACAGAAGGATAGCAAGTTCAAAGCCAGCTTCAGAAACTTAGGTAGATCCTGTCTCAAAAAATTAAAGTGCTGGGGATGTGGTTCAGTGGTTAAGTGCCCCTGGGTTCAATTCTGGCTACAGAAAACAAAACAAAACAAAACAAAACAAACAACAACAACAAAAACCTGAAACAACAATAAACTAATGAATTTTCATAAAGAAAACCAGTACCATTATCTTTGGAAAAAGTCATGCTTTTATCTAATTGTGTTGATAATGATGGAACAGAAAAGATTTTTCCAGGTACTTTCAAGTAGTTTTATATGTGTTCTTCAAATCTACCTATTTTGTTGATAGTTCAATATAATTGTTGATCACAGATTTTAAAAGAAACACATGGAATTCTCTATACATTTACACTTAGGTGTCCTTCACTTTGCCTTCTATCCTGTCTTTAAGACATGACGGAATCACTTGTAACCTGCTTCATTACTCAACTCAGACTGCTCTGATTTTAGGTATAGGTTGGCAGCATCTAGGTGTTAGCACAGAAAGTTTAACATATTATACTTTTATAAGGTTGGTATGTAGCAAACTATTTGTAGAGTACAGAAAAATATCTCTCTTATACATTCATGGTGTTCCCATTTCTGATGTTTATGGGACTAAAAGAGAAGAATGAAGTTTAACTATGTATGAACTTTTACATTTTAAAAATTGTTATTTATCTTATCAATTAATTTTGAGTGGTACTGGGGATTGGGCGTGGGGTCCCACGCATGCCAGGCAAGTGCACCACCACTGAGCTGTGCCCTCAAACCTTGTAGAAACATTTATATTTTTTAAAAAGTTTCAGTGTGTCAGGAGTTAAGAAACAGAATGAATGTTATTTTTATGCAGAGTAAATTATATATATATATTTTAATAATAGACCTTATTTCTGCACCCACTCCAATTAGTAACCTTCCAAAGCTAGTATTTCTGCATGATAAATATTAAGTCCAATATAAAAACAAGTATGCCCAAAATGTTGGGTGATTGTGGAAAAGTTGTGTCTTTATACTGTGGCAGGAATGGTGGCTAAATTTGAAAAATAAATTAAGTGAAACACATACACTACTTCTTGTGTGCATTTGCTAAATGCATTTTTACCAGATTAATCTGATTTTGTAGTAGAAATATGTTTTTTATGAACAAATGCAATGAAAAATTGAGTTACTTAAAATGATTATGTATAAGCTTTATATTTCCTGCTTGCGTCTTTGGAAATGTCATGATTGAAATATCAAAATAAGAAATTCAATAGTGACAGGAACACATGGTCAGCAGTATCTTCTTTGAGTTTTAATTAAAATTGGTGTGATAATCATTTACAAGCTTTCTATCAAATGCATATATTTTTATGGTGATCGGTCTTGTCTTATGCGATTGATGTATTCTCCCAAATGTTTTTACTGATTACATATAAAAATATTGTATCTTTTATGTATTTCAGAATATTAATTATAAAACACCAAACTTTAAACATTTAAGAAATATAAAAAATAAAGTAGCTGATACATTTTATTAATTTTGTAGTATAGAATTTTATGTTAGTTCTTTTTATGTAAAGTGTACCTTTAATACAGAAAAAAAGGAAAAACCTTTGCCAATAATTCAAATACCTATTTTACTTTGCAGAGCACTTCAATATAGCTTTTTAAAATGATAGCTACTTAGGAACTCATTTTAATTGAAGTAATCATTGTATTTGCTACCTAAATTAAATATCCTATAACCACTCATCCATTTCATTATATAAAAAGGAAAACGGTGCAAGAATTCCAATATAAGCCTAACTCATTTTTAGTTATTCCCAGGAAAACCATTTTCTTTGACACATATGAAAATTATAAACAAATGACAATAGATTATATTGAATCTATTCTTAGCTTTCTGCAACTATGCCTACAAAATACCCACTTACAGCATAACCAGGGGAGATGGTTGACCTCTTCCCTTATTTACCATATTAAGAATAACTCGTTTAACTTTTTAAGAATCAGTGTTTACATTCATTCTTTGTATGGTCAGTATGGCAATCAAAGAAGAAAGTTGCATGGTAAGTGTGAAATTATTGGCTAACAAAATACTATGGAAGTTCTGAGGGGTAGATAGATAATCATTAAAGTATCATTCATTGGGGAAAACATTCTAGAAGAACTGATACCTGAACTGAAACTTGGACATAAAACATTGAAAAACAGAGGGACATGGCAAAAGGCTTAGTGTTTCATAGGATGAGGTCCAGCAAAGTTAAATTATATCCCTAGTTACAGCTAGGGGTAGAAAAGATCAACAAAAAACTCAGGGCTTTACCAAACTTTCTTTTTACATCAAACATTAGAACAAAAGACAATAAATGTTTTGTTCAAAATCATAAAAAAATGTTTTTTGATAGGTCAAAGTGTATTACTTCTGATCTTTTATATATTCTTGCACCAGTTCACATTTTTCACTATTGGAAAGAAGAAATAAAAGAAAATGTCACACAATCATTTTGGATTCTTTCACAGGATTCAAGTGTTTGCCAAAATGTAGATGAGTTCTTTTAAGAACATTATCATTAACAATTTGTTTTGGTGTTCTTAGGACGGGTGATATTAAGAACTTATATTTTAAAGTTTTAGTTCTATTGGATTTGATTCCAAGTTACTGACTAAAAGGGAATGTTTTGAAGGATAATTATAGTACAATGAATGTGAAAACATTTTCTTTGTTCATGTTGTTTTCCTGAATATTTATGTGCTGTCATTAAATGATGCATGTCTAAATACATTGCAATGATATGTTTAAAATATTCATAAAATATTTAAAATTTTTAGAAATAAATAGATTCCTAATAATGTGTTACAAATGTCCATTTTGGTAAATTAAGTAGAAGCCAAATAATGAAGTGCTCTGGATTGCTTTAAGAAGATGTACTTGGCAAAAATAGTTATATTGCACCAAGTCCTACATATTTGAAACACTAATTTTAGATGCCTCTATGGCAACATAATGTATTCTTATAATCTTGCAAGATGTGCCACATTTTGGAATCTTTTCTAAGTATCATAAACCAAGTGATATGTCATCAACAAAGTAAAGGGTGACCACACTGTTCAAAGAGTGTCGCCCATACTAACACTTCTAAAAACAATTCTATTATTCAGCATATATGATTTGCATCTCAAGCAGCCTATGACTAATTTTCACATGAAATTCTATGTCATTCTGAGTATTTCCAATGGCCCTCAGTAGTGGCAAGACAATATAGCAATTTACCTCTGGAATCAACCTGCCAAGCCTTCTATAATTTAAAGTGTTAATGGTGGCCAGTTTGCACATAGGGTGACATAGGCTTTGACATTACTAATATCCTTTTAAAGAACCACTTAATTTCAGGTTTCGTATCACATTACTTATTTTGTGATTACAGAAGGGTACTGTGGAATCGTCCCTCTCCTTAGATCTGCTTTACCAGATCTCATTTTCTAACAGCAAGAAGCTATTTCTGAATCTTCTAACAACAGCATTCCAAGTTACTCAGCTGTGTATCAGGACCATGCGGTATTCCTTTTGGGGTATTTTGTCAAGTGTACAGTTTCTTCTTTTAGTGTGGATAGATGCAAAAACCACTTTCTGAATGTTGTAGAGACTTCTTCAGCACTAAGGAGCGTTGTTGGCAAAATGTTCAAACCTTTGCAGTAGTAGTAATATTAATATTACTAATAAAATAGTAGTATCTCTTTTACTTTGCATTAACTCTGGTCCTGTGCACTTTGCTAAGGTTATTTTATTTAATCTTTAACCTTGGTACAAGTGGTATTACTTCTTCTTTGCAACTAAGCATAACAGAGCTCTAAAGAAGTTTAATATCTATCTGCAAGTCACAAATTTAAAAACATAGTTGAACCAGGAATATAAAGCAGATCTCCCTCAGGTAAAAACTATCTGAATACAGCATTTCATATTTACTAACTGCATTTGTATGAGGTTGGAAAAACATATATTTCTTTCATCAATAACATCAATAGCAATAGTGATCACACATATTGCACTATGACAATTTGGTCCAAGTTAGAATTGGAAATTCACAGTGGAAAAACTGAGACTGATGATTCTTCTTGGGAGTCATTTGCATAAATTCACATGCATGTTGACTATTGGTCAGGGAGTCTAAAGAAAATCTGAGTTGTTTTTTACAAAGAAGTTTAGGGATTAGTAAATGACTAGAGAGTTGAATGAATGGGATGAGGTTCAAAATATCATCTTAAAACCAGAAGTGGCTGCTACCATTTTATAACAGGTTTTGTGAGACTCATTACAGGACTAAACATATCAGCTCAGATTCACAGGGAAGTTCAAATTGAAGGGGATAGATTCACCACCTTCCGTACAGAATTCAATAGTGTCCTGACTCTTGGAACATTGGGCATTTTAGATGCTGGAAGGCACCTTTGGCATTTTCAATGGGCATTAGCACAACAGGACTTGGGAAAAAAAATGAAGATTTCTCATGTTGTTTATGTTCTTACTCAGGACTCTTGTGCACAAGAAGAATTTCACCTAGAACTTAAAGGAATTGCTGACAAAGATTTTGTTTTAGTCAGGTTTTTCACTGCTGCAACTTAAAGTTCTGGCTGAACAATTTTAGAGGAGAAAACGTTTATTTAGGGGCTCACAGTTTTAGAGGTCTCAATCCACAGACAGCAGACTCTATTCCGCAGGGCTCAAGATGAGGCTGAATACCATGGAGGAAGAATTTGGTGGAGGAAAGGAGCTCACATGATGATCAGAAGCAGAGAGAGAGAGAGAGAGGAGATCTCTACTTGCCAGAAAAAAATATATACCTCAAAGTCAGGCCCCTAATGCCCCACATCATCCAGTCACACCTCACCTGCCTTTAATCATCCCCCAGTTAATCCCATCAGGTAATTAATTCACTTATTGGGTTAAGGTGCTCACAACCCAATCATTTCCCTCTGAACCCTCTTGCATAATCTAACGTGAGCTTTTGGGGGATACCTCACATCCAAACCATAACAGACTTTGAATTTGGGGGGACATAGGGAGTAGCTTGTCCTTCTGTTAAGCTGATGGAAGCTAAGAGTGCTTTATTTGGTCACAGATGTTCTGCTGAATCAATTTGAACCCACTGATAGTTGACATCTGACTTGGAACTCTTATTTTAGTGATAAATAAATCACTAAATAAACTACTTCATGTTTCCTGTATGTCCTAAATATTCCCTGCTGCATGCTTGGTACCCAGTATTATTCACCTAAAACTCTCTCTTATGTCTACCTTTGAGATTTTATCTATTCTTTTTTAAAATCCAAGTCACCTTCTAATTTTCATCACTTCTCTGATTGTGTTTCTATATCTTTCATCTCTATTTCTTATACAGTGGACACAAAATACTTTTGAATTGGCGATGAACAAGCTTTAATTTTTTTGTTTGTTTGTTTTCTTTTTGCCCTGCTGGGGATCAAACCCAGGGCCCTGTGCTTGCAAGGCAAGCACTTTACCAACTGAGTTATCTCCCCAGCCCAAGCTTTACTGTCTGATCTGTAAGTACACCACACACACACACACATACACACACACACCACGATTATGTTGCACCTTGTTAGATGTAAAAAAAAAAAAAAAAAAAAAAAAAAAAAAAAGAGAGAGTGAGAGAATACTGGTTAAAGACTGGTTGCTGAAATAGACTCCATTTATTGGACTATATTGAGCATATTAAGGATATTGCTATTTTCTTTACTAAAACTCCAGAGTACATTTATTCCATATGCCAAGCACTATTTAAAAGAAAATTTCTAAATCAACCATGACCAAGAACTGATACTAAAAATAAAATCAAAAAAATATGTTTAAATCTTAGTACTATCTTATGTAAAAACATTTGCTTCTTAAAAATACACACACACACACACACATTTTGTATATTCAACTTTGCTATTTCAAATGCCCTCATTTTGCTATTACTTCTTTGTTGGCATCTTCACATGCACAGTGAGTCTGGAAAGCGATTTCCAGCGTCTTCTTTTACATTTTGAATTCTCAGAGGGCAATATTTTGCTGGATTTTAAAAGATGCATGAGTGAAGAAAAATGAGCTCTGTCAGATTTCTCTGCCTTGGACTGAGTCATATATTTTTCCTACATCCATATAGCAGACAAAACAGAAGGGTAGGATGATTTGTCATTTCCTGCTCTGGGATGTTTAATTTCAGACACCTTTTTCAAGGTCTGAAAAAACAGTTACCTTCTGTTTTAAAATTATAACCTAGTAATCAAGCCTATGTAGGCCCAGGTAAAGTGCTAAAATTTGATTTATTTTGGGAAGCACTGCCATTTGGATAGGTTTCCAATTCCTGAACTCTCTTTTCAGCACAGTTGTTGATTAAAATGGGTCACCATTTCCACCATTGACTATCCCATCGTGAACATACAACTTTAAGATCCAAAGAAATCTGTGTGAAGGATTCCCAAGGTAATTCCTAACTCATACATTGTTTGGTTTCATCTCATTTGAAATGTCAGTTTTAAACCTCTAAGTACTGAGACCAAATGAAATTTTTATTTGACATTCCTTACTCATCATTAGTTTAAATTGCATGGATAGGTAACTCTGGATTTTTCATTATTACGACGTCCCTGCAAAATACTTATCCTAGGTCTGTAAATGATCTTCAAATCATTTATTCATGTCTTCAAAACCATAGAAACCACACCAGTAATGTCAGTGGTTAATTGAAATTATAGATCATGTCATAGTTTGAAAATGTCTATTCAACTTTTGTCCAAAATAAAACTTTGTAGGGTTTTGTACTGAACAAAATCAATATGAATTAATTATACTTTACTCCTGATGAAAACATATACACTAAATACTGTACTACAATATGGTTTGATTTTACTGTTCTTTTTTTTTTTTTGCCTCACTTTGCATAAAAATATAACAATAGTTTGAAATTCTTCAGGGAATGAAAAACCTAAAAGTAAGAAAGGAAAGAAAGGAAGTTTCCCAATTCAAGAAATTTAGTATTTTTGTCCAGTCTCACAGTAAAATAAGTATGTCAAGCATCTTAATAACAAAACTATGAAAATTATGTCATGGTCTCAAAAAACTTACCATCAGTTATAATTTTAAAAAAAATTATTGTCTATATGTTTGCATTCAGACAAATTTGTGTGTGTGCCATGGTGGTTTTCTTTCTTCTTCTTTTTTTTTTTTTTTCTGTCTCTCAGGCAAAGGTAACTGTGATCTACCAAAAGTGCCAGGTGTGTTTGTCAATGTTTGTTCCAGGAGCAGGGACACCCAGTGTATTCAGCAAGCCCCCCTGCCTGTAGGATTCCAGGAGCATTTTTTTAAGGGCCCTTACTTCCCTAAAGTGATATTTTAATGTCTGAATCCATTAATATATTAAATAAAATCAGTTAATTAAAACACACAGTTAATTAATGAACCCACACTGGAAAACTGAATTTTCCAATTTTGGTCTGTTTTCTCATTTGTATAGTGAAGGAGTCTAACAGGAAGATATTTAGATGTAGTTGCTTCTTTTTTAAATTCAAAATTCTTGTTTAAGAGTTTGTATAAGTTAAAAAACTACACATAGTTTATTTTATCTTAAATTTAAACTTTGTGCATAAAATCTTTCACAGTATTCTTGTATTATTAAATCCCTTAAAGCATACCTATTCCTTTTTTATTCCAGATTTTTTAAAAAATCTGTGTCTTCTTTCTTATTTTCTTGATAATGCTGTCAAAAATTTATTTATTTTTTATAAAACTCACCAAAATCGTCTTATTATTAAGCCTATTTTATTTTATTAGTCATTCAATTTTTATTTTTATTCCTTCTTATTAATATTTATTTGTTATAATTTATGGTTTTCTACTATAACCCTTATTGTTTTAGTTTCTGTTTTTTAATTAAATATTTAATATTATCTGTCTTCCCCAAAATGCTGTTTGATGTGTGTCCTGAACAGTTTATAGGAAGTATTAATTATTGCTCAGTTCTAGATATTTAGAAATTTCCACAGTGCTATCTTCTTTGACTCATACATTACTTAAAAGTGTGTTTTGGAGTTCCTATTTCCTGATAATTTTTGGCGCTTTTTAAAATTTCTAATTTTATTGATTTTTCTAATTTTATCTACAGGTTATCAATTATTTCATATTTGTTAAAAATTTCCTTTAGTGACCCATTGTACTTAGTTAAAGGTTATCTATTTTATTTTATGGAGTCAAAATACCTTCTAAAATTATAGATGTAAATATTATAATAGGAAGAAAAATGGATGTCATCAGATGATTAGATAAAATATATTTAATAGAACAAAGAAACTGCCATTATGAATAGTGAACAATGCAATTAGGTTGATTTATTAAATAATTCAAAAGGCAGGGGCATCTGGGCCCAGTCCTATATTTTCTAGTAGAGAACTGCTCTCTTAAGAAATGAAATGCAAATAATTTTATTTTATTATAACCTTGTTCTTAAAGCACAATATCTGCCTCTAACAGTCTATCTGCCACCTCGATATCAAAACATTCAGTTGTAGATTGCCTGTTGACATGACATGAATTTATACACACCTCAGTCAGAGAGAACATTCAAAGAATAGGCCTGTGGGGTACATGTTAATAAGATCATCAGAAAAATCCATGCCACATATCTATACTAGTTAACATAAACATCAATCAACAGCCAAAGGGTAACAGACATCTTTGAATGAACAAGTTTTTATAATATAGGTTTATATTTTCTTCTCAATCATACTACATGATTAATAATCTAAATTCTATTTATCCATTTTAGGTTTTTAATTAGCTTATTATAAAGTCATAGACTGCATTTATCTCAAAATTTAAACACAGGCTTTAAAACTTGACAACATAAAAACAGCAATAATTACAAAGGATAGATTTACAAAAATTGGACAGTAGAAAAGGGATAAGAATTTGAAAAAAAAAGCCAGGTCTGCAATTTCCTCTTATTTTTCAATATGTTATCAGTAAAATCAAGAAAAGTGGATGAAACTATAAAACTTAAAATCCTTATGTCAACAAGTAGAAATAAAAAAAAAAACATGGTGGTAAAACTCAAAAAATAATAGAATCTAGATTTGAGAGATGGACAGAGAGTGAGTGTTTCCTCTCCAACGTTCTTCACTGTTCTTACTGATAAGCTAATAGATGGTATGAGGAGATGGCAGCTGCAGTAACTGGAATATATATGAACATGTGCACTGAATTACAGTGATGATTACAGTTAAAAAACAATAATGATGATAAAATGGCTACCAACAGAGCAATTACAAGTAGAAAAATTTAAAGATGTTGGAATGGGATATGCATGTGTTTTTCTGAACTTTTAAGCTTACATACTTCTCTGTGTGGTTGAAAATATTTCACCATGGGCGTGATTTACAATAAAACTGTTCTATATTCAGGCAAAGGAATGCAGTTCAGATACATAATTAACTACATCTGCATGTACTGATATGCAAATAGGACTATAATACTTTTATAAGTAAAATAAAAGCACTATATATATGTATGTATAATTTTATCTATTATATATTCCAAGTCTATAAAAACAGTAAGTGTGCATATGTTTTTATTGATCAATACATGGAAAATATACAGAAAGACAAACCAAACTAATAACTAAATACTGCTTAGTGCTTTATTTTCTTTTCATTCAACATGTTTATATAAATTTTTCACTACCCCTAGTGTGATTATATCATAAAATTTTAATAGTAAAAAGCCTTACAATCCTAGATCACTTAGATGATGTGATATTGAACTTGATCTATTTACTCTGAATTCCCCTGTTCAAGTGGTCCACACCGTGGGTGCAGGAATTCTTTCTGCTTTGCTTACTGCTCTAATTCTTGTATCCAGTCCGGTCTAGCCCTTATATGCATAACATAATTCATATTTCTGGGCAAATTAATGAATGTAAGGAAACTGCTTATAACACAGAGTAGTTATGTATATATTAAAGCTATTGTTTTGTTAAATATTCTATGTGAACCTGAAGTAATGAATGACTTTCAATAAATAAACAAAATAATTCAGCGACAGCAATGTGAGTGATGACTAATAAAAAAACTTACTTTCTTCTAATATTTTTCTATGTGTAGTCTTAAAATCACTTATAAGTATTTCATTTTTTAAATTAAGCAACTATTAAAAATTGTTGACTCCAAATTGTTTTGATTTAAGATTAAAAAAAGAAGATCCTCATTTGTGACTCTTATTTTTTGCTCCAAGTCATGTCCCTGCTTTCCTTTGTGGTTCATAGTTAAGTCATATTTCTCCAAATGGGTAATGCATTTTCTAAAGTGTCTTCATTATCATCCTTTGTATCAGCAAAACAGCAACAGAAATCTTTGCCTACATTTAGGTCTCAGAATTCTAATAAGCAGAGCAATACTTTTTTTTTTTTTTTAAGTCTTATCTACAGTAAAATCCTTGAGTACAAGAATATATAATGACATTTACTTCCTTTATTAATTTCCTTGTGAATTCAATAGAAGTTGTGTCAAGGAAGCCATTCTGAATATCTTTAATAGACAATAAACCTCAGTCATGAACAAAATAAAGAAAAATAAAGATATGCACAGGAGGTTGACTGTTATGGCTTCAGATGAGTTTCCTTTTCCCTCAAGGTTTGGACAAAAGCTGTAAACAAAAGAAACTTAAATATTCTAAGTTGCTTTCCTGTCCTGACTTAGGTTAGGCAAATCGATCATGATACTAGTAGGACTGGCATTTGACAAAATGATGGTGACTGTGATACAGAAGCCTGGAAGGTGGGTCTGGAAGACTTCATGCAGAAGAGAGCTTGGTCAGCTGTCAATGACCTTCATTTCCTATTAATCAAGAGGAAGGAATCAGTCTATTGCAACAGACATGGTTAACACCTCCTCCGGAGATACAAAGTATGACTTGATATAGCAGCTTCCAAAGTTTAGATGATTGGTGGTAAGCAGTAGATTGAAAGACTAATGATCTGTTTCGAAGAGAATATATGTGATCAAAAGGTAAAAATTTAAACATTTTTGCTTTTATTATAAATACAGTTGTCAACCCAACAATAAACTGTGGAATAGCTGTTTAAATGCAAGAATTCATAGTAGTGTTCATGAAATATGATAATAAGCCCTTAATTTCATAAGCATAATATGACAGGAAAAATAACCTCTTGTCTCAATTTTAGAAATGAAATATAAGTAACATATTATAAATTTGTCCTAGTTCATGAATGTGACAGCTAATAGATGTACATATTGGCAATTTGCTTAGTAGATTATCATTTACTGTCACTTTTTTAATTAGAATCTGATCTTCCATTGTCTTTAATCTATTTACATCAGGGATGACAAATTTTTTCTCTTAGGCAAAATCTTTATTTATCATAGGCAGTTTTTACCAAAACTGCTATGTAAAGCAGGAATCAATAATTTGAATCATTTAACTTTTGAATTTTCAGAGTACTTGACATCTTGAAAAAATATGTTTTTTTGGATTTTTTTTTTTTTTTTTTTTTTTGTGGTGCTGGGGATTGAACCCAGGGCCTTGTGCTTGCAAGGCAAGTACCCTACCAACTGAGCTATACCCCAGCCCTGTTTGTTTGGATTTTAAGTGTAAAATTTTTGTAAATTTGCCTTCTCCAAAACACTCTTATTTTGTCTACTTACATTAATATATAATTATTTTGTCATTAATTTTGTAGTTATGCTGTAAAACACTGGTATAGATTTAGGTTCTACTTATGTATGCAACTGAAACCCGCAAGCAGGGTGTAAATATTTTCAGTCAGCCTTGATGGCAGGATTCACCCCACATTGGCCTATGCATCTCTTTACTCATGACAAGACTATTAAACCACACAGTTCTGATTTATAGAGGAACTCTGGAAATTTGGGTCGGGAAGGTATAGAAAAGAAGGAGAATGAGAGATTTGGAGAGGCCATTTTGAGAGGAATAAACATGGTTTTGATTATATATGATAGCTTTCCATCAGCTTCTGTTGGTAACACAGCAGAAAGTATATGTGTATGACATTTAATGAAGCTTTATTTGAATTATTTCTGATTAGACTTTCAAATGAATGGTGAGGTAAATTGATACTAATTTTAATGTAAGGTTGTGAGTACAGCTTGGTATTTGTCAAAAGGGAGTGTTACTTCATATTAAGTGACATCTTCAGCTTTAGTTTAGAAATTTGGTGAGAAGTAAATATCATCTTGATGAGTTAAACCTTCACGTTTACTCTTGTTTATTTCCATTGTATCCATTAAAAACTAAAGTCTTTAATTTTGAATTCAATTTCAGCTCTTTAACCCCCCAAAGTCTCAATATGATGGTACATTCTGTTTTCAAGTAGGTATGAACATTTCAGTTTCTTTAAAGATAGAACTTCCTTACCTCCAAAATGCCCCATCACAGGACTCTGCTCAGTTTTTATGCCTAGGTATTAGCAGGCAAAATATGATGGACACAAGTATGCACCAAGAACAATTTTAAGTGCTTTACATACACAAAATAATTTATTTCTCAATGTATAACAATACTGTATATTTAGCATAACAGTACTACTATATTTATAATATCACAGATGATAACATGTAGCACAGAAGGATGAAGAAACTTGATCAAGGAAACCCAGATGGGAAGTTGGGGTTTATATCCATGTGGCTTACCTCAAAGACTTTTGCATGAATCTTATTCATAGAGCTTTGATATTTAAAAATGCAAATACTTCTTAGAAGGGTTACCCTAAATGTGGTTATTAGACATTATTCTGCTTCAAAATGAATGACATGAAAGAAGGCTTTGATGGATATAAACTTGACAGTGGAAGAGAAAATGCTCTTTGGGGAGAAAATATGGCAAACAACTGAGAAAGAAAAAACGCTTACTTCACAATTTTCACTGAAAAGGACATGTAAGAGCTGTCTTCTGTTGTTAGGCAGATGGACCTGGAGTCTGAGAAGAAGGGGCAGCAGGCTCCCTCTCTAGGGGACTCTAATTTAATAGCACATGAGCATTTGGGGGACACCTCATATCTGCACAGTTGCCAGAGCCCCCTCGAAAGTAAACAAATATCTGTGACCACATCTGGTTCTTTCCCTTGGGCCTGTACCTGTTCTTTCCTAAGATTATGCTTGTAGTTTGGGAGGATCTAATTACAAAAATATCTCTGTAGAATGCTCCACAAGCAGGTAATAAGGGCAGTTCATTACCTTGAGAATTTCTGATTTGTGGGGAGCAGGCATTTGAAAGCAGAAGTGACAGTAGTTAGCTAGCAATTCTTTCCTTCATTATTTACCTGACAAGCAGTAGTGTATTTTCTCTGTAAATGAATGAATGAATGAATGAATGAATGAAAAGAAATAATAATGATATTTGTTCAGAAATTGACCATGTGTCTGCTACAATCTATTTCAAGTAAAACTATTTTAGAGATTGAACTTTTGACAATTGACTTATATACAGTTGATTTTATATTCTCAAATAAGTTTTAGTCAATATCAAATTTGAAACCTCAGCAGCATTCAATTGATTTGTTGGTTTTAGACAAAAAAGAAATCTCAAGGTTGTATGTGTGTCTATCACATACAACCAATGAAGAGACTACATTTTCAATAAAACTACGTTTCCTGGTCTAAGAATAAATCCTTTTAGGTCCACAGTGGGGATTTATATGGTGGTGGTATTTTGGGGATGGTCATCCTCCCCTAGTTAGACATGATAACTTTTAAGTTATTCCATAAAAATTGTGATATTTCTAATGTATTTATGAGGAGAGAAGGGTAAAACTAAAGTACAGATAAAAACTAAAATATGAAACTATTCAGAACTTTAAGTTTCAGTCTGTAAGTTTTAAATGTTTACGGTTTAAAAATCAGCCATAAATGATTTAGTGCTATCTTCCAAAAGCACAGTGTGTCTGCATTTTTCAGTTAACTCTTTCACTGCTGTGACCAAAAGACCAGTTGAGAACAATTAAAGGAGGAAAATGTTATTTTGGGGTTCATGGTTTCAGAGGTTTCAGTCCATAGATATTTGTCTCTATTCCTAGGGGTTCCAGATTAGGCAAAACATCATGGTGGAATAGTGTGACAGAGGGAAACAGGTTAGGATATGGCCACCAAGAAGATAAAATATTAGTTAGTTAATATCAATTACCACACAATTTCTGATAACCAAGGAACATTAAACAAAGGTGGCTTGTCATTAATATGTGCTGGTGGTAGGAAAAACACTTCAATTACTTTTTCAGTTATAATTACATAGATACATTTGACTCCTAGAAAAATCACCCGAAGAGACAAAATGATATGTGACACGATAGATTGAGAAGTTTCAAATCTACTTACTAAGAATAAACATATAAATATATTTTTTTCCAAAGTGAAGAAAGGTACTGTTTCCTTTGTGTGGAGAGTTGAACCTGTTTTAGCTATACAAACTTCAGTCCCAGAGAATGTCCTCACGTGACTTATTTCCATTAAAAAACTCCTCACTCTACTAAACCTTAATCCCCACATAGACAAAGTTCCAGATATTCTCTTTATCTTAGCATTTTAATGTATCTTGCAAACCTGTAATTTTCTTTTTTCAAGGCCTAGGGGAAGATACCAGGGATTAAACCCAGAGAGGCTTAACCACTGAGCAACATCCCTAGCCCTTTTAAAAAACTTTTTAAAATTTTGAGACATGGTCTTGCTAAATTACTGAGGCTGGCTTTGAACTCGCCATCCTCCTGCCTCAGCCTCCCTACTCACTGGGATTACAGGTGTGTACCCCCGGGCCCAGTCAAGCCTGTAACTTTCACTTAAATTAGCAAATAGTATCTGATTCATGTCTATATTCTATTCACATCAATGATTGGTATATAGCCGAAGTGCAATAGTAGGGAAGCCCTGTACTTTCCAGCACTTAGAGAATCCTCAGGATCCAAGTACTGGGTAGAGGAGATGCAAATTAAATGAGTGAGTACAGGGAAGATGTATTTAAGAATTTATGGGGATGAAGTAACCAAGAAGCTAAGGAAAGATATTGAAGACAGTAATATCTTATTTTATTGATACATGCTTAATTAATAATTATGTCAATATTAATATAATTAGGAAGCTGAAAAATGCTGTTTTTTAGCTACCCCAACTAATATATGGCATCATATAGAGTTTATTTGAATTGTTGTTTTCAAAAATTAGAATCTGGTTAATTGCAAAGTAAAGTTACACTGACCAGAGTTTACTCAGTAGAGGTGCATCAATATCTTCTGTTCCTTATAAGCACAGTTTCTACTTATTTGGTGCAATTAAAATCTAGTAATGGTGAAAGGAGGTATTCAACCAGAAATCTTGCAAGATCTGATTGTTTAAAAATTGTACGTAAAGAAAATCTAGACTACTGGCTCTCAAGCCTCACTAGGCATAATGATCTGGTAAAATGTGGACTTACCAGGGCCCTGTCACCAAAAACCTGATTCACTGGATCTGGGAAGATATACACTTGCATTTCAACAAGCCCCTCAAATGATCTAATGCTGATGTTCCAGGTCTCTATGTGAACGTAAACTGATAATGTTTATACGATGTGTTTAAAAAGGAAGAAAGAGAGAGAAAGTAAGAAAGAAATAGAGAAAAAGAAAGGAAAGTGGGAGGGGAGGAAGGGAAGATTGAGAGAGAGAGAGAGAGAGAGAGAGAGAGAGAGAGAGAGAGAGAGAGAGAGAGAGAGAGGGAGAGAGAGAAAAGACAGCAAAAGCAGAAAGAAAAAGAAAAGCTTGGAAGCATCCAGAGTGAGACTGAAAGGCAAAAGCTCTCAGTAGATTCTTAAAGAGCATAAGACACTGTCGCTTCTCAACTTAAATGCCATTTTTCATATTTTGAGTATATTTTTACTGAGTGATATTTGAAACTTTTAAGGAACATAGCAATAATTCAGGGAAAGTTAATTCCAACTGCAAAGGATATTATTCAGCTACCATTATATATTTTTAAAGTGTGGGCAAATGGTGAATAGCATTAAATGTGAACTTCGTAGTTTAACTGTGAAATCATGCACTGTTATTGAAATTGTTAAGCCAAGTTAGAAAGAAACAAAAATAATTTATTTCAATTAGTAATTGCTTCTATTTGCTAAAATAAACTTTTTAGTAATTGCTTCTATTTGCTAAAATAAACTTTTTATTAATATAGAATAATAAATGTCTTTATAATTTCTACTTATAAAATAGTTGTAAAAATAGCCATAAATATAGTGAAAATCATAAATAATTTTTAGTGTAATCATTCATTTATATATGTAGGCTTACTAATAGCCTATAGAAAACTTGTTTGGTTATTTTATTACCACATGCAAATAACTTACTATCTTTTATTATGAGGAAAAAATGCATTTTTAAGGTTCCCTTTAAAAACATACCCCAAATCTACTTTTAAGCAGACACCATTTCTATTTTTAAAATAGGAAAAAGATGAAATATCTGTCTGTAGAAAGCTGCATTTGCTGCTGGTCGGTAACCTAACCTGACCACATCAATGGAAACATAGGTTCCTGGACATGGGAAAAAGAAACCCTCAAAGGTAATGGAAGGCACATAGCATAAAAGGGAGTGTATCCTTCCACTTATACCTCTCATTTCATATGAAATGAGGCTCTAATTCATTGTCTCTTTGGTGCTTTGTTGCTGTTTGCATCAGATACTCAACAGAGGACAAATTACAGTTTCAGACTGTATCAAGAATTCCAGCAGGCAGAAGCATCTGATTCAGATAAATTGAGCACACATTTGAAAGAAAGTCTTTTATTCTAGACACGGCTGACTTCATTGCTAACTGTGATGTTCAGCAATAGATCTAGAGGCTGGAAGAGGAGAAATGCTGACCAGCACAAATGCATTTCTGTGTGTGAAGTCTGCTGGATTATCAGAAAGTGTATGCAGAGAAGGTCTCCTAGGTTTTAGGAGAAGTTTTGGTTTGGTATTCAATGACTTTACTAATGAATATACCTTTTAGCATTTATCTATTAAGACCTGTTATTAAGTTACACAACTGTATTGGGCCATTATTTTTGTTATTTTATATCCCAGTTTTTAAATAAATTAATTTGTGTATATTGATCCTGTTTTCAAAACCAAAACTCATACATTTCACGAAATTTAAGACTACATTTTCACAAAAACCTAAGAAAGTGCATCTCCCCCAGCTGTTGCTTAATGACTATTTGTTGAAGGAAGGGATACTTGCCTAGTTTGGGGCAGCTTGGGAAATTTATAAACAACTAGAAAAACTGGGTTTATAAAAATTTATCATTAAATTTTGCTTAGAACTTTGTGATAGTCCTACTGCCGGAGAGAGAGAGAGAGAGAGAGAGAGAGAGAAGAAAGGAAGAAAGAAAAAAGAAAAGAAAAATAGACTTGTTTGAGTTTTGTTTTGATTGTCCACCAAGAGGAGCAAACAGAATTAGAGATATTTCTGTTTCTGAATTTAATAATGCATCAAGCTGAATAGAGTTAAAAATGTAAGTTTTCAAAAGGGGCAAAAACAATCTCCTACCTATTATATTAACCTTCAATGATAAGGGAGAATGTAAAAATAAATGTTTACTCTGTGAGAATTTCCCATTGAGGAGCCACCAGAGGCAGTAAGATCTTCTGAATCTTTGCTTCCCTAGGACTCAGCAAAATTTTCAGCAAATAAGAGGATCTCAGCAAATGTTCCCTGAATTGAAATGTCTCATTTTCAATTAAAAACAAGTTGGAGATAGATCACTGGTTTTAGTTCTACTAGTAACTAAATGTACATATGATCCCTGAAACCTAGAAATAGTACTTAAGACCTAAAATAGAACCATGCCTGAAACAGTCTTGAAAACTATCGAAATAAACTCAAATCTGAGTACATTCTGTGTATTCCAGCTTTTCTTACTCTTTATCTACTGGATTGGTTTAGGCATAGGTCATAGGAGCTGCCTTGGTGCTTCAGGCAATGGGTGAGATAGCCAGTCATTGTCTTGGTGCAGCCAGGACCTTTTAGAACATTGTTTAGGATATAAAAATTTTAAAAACTTGGGTGACATTCAAAAAAATATGAAATATTTATTAGCCATAGGACCTTTCATTTTCCAACACATTTGGCAGTTAAGTGGAATTCGTGAAATCTAAATTATTAAACAGAACCTTTGGTTTATAACTTGAATAAACAAAGACTGGTTGGATAAGTGGCCATGAAGCAGGAGGTGAGGTAGTGTTATCTGTGATGAAAATCTGTAGAGAATGATAGGACAGTGTACCTCACCTGGGCAAGGGTAATGGAAGTTGCTTCCCTCTGGGGGACTGGAAGCCCCTGGTCTGTGGCTGGCCTGTCTGAGCTAAACAGGCAGAAGGACAATTAGATTTGACTGACTGACTATTTAGTCTAAATGGAGTGTGTGGGCAGTGGGAGGGTCTCTAGTGTCTCCACTGCAGGTTAGTGATTGGATGTAATTTAGACTGCAGTGTCCTCCAAACTAAAACAAAGAAAAAAAAAATATGGAATTACAAATGACTTTACTTCCTTCTTCCCTCTTATGTATGCAGGCACTAGAATAATACTTAACTGACCACTGGATTCATCCAGTGATATCTTAACAAAACCAAGATTTTTTTCCCCTGCAGGAGATTTAATTCTCTGCTACTTTTACTATAGAAAAGTCTCTGAACTGGGGTGCATGAGTATTTATGTGGGTCTGTGTGCACATGCCCTCCAAAGAGGCTTGGCCCCCTGAAGTTAAACAGAGGCCCCGCTTTGTAGGATTCTTCGGAGTCAAGGGTGAACTTCAGTGGCTTCTGGGCTATTGGAATTACAATGCCCCTTCCCCGCCCCCATCTCCCAGACTTTTGCCACTTGCTTCAAGAATTTCAGTTTTCATTTTCTATTTGGCTTTTCTAAATGTAAAGTTTTGAAGTGGTTTTCAAAGCTTTTCACCTCAGTAGTTGTCTATAGTTTATTTTTCTGCCGAAAGGACTTTTATTATCTAGTAATATTTAGAGCCTTCTCACTCCCCCTGCTTTGGTAGCATTGTTTTTGTTTGTTTGCTTGTTTTTTGGTTTTTGTTTCTGTTTTCCTTTATCACATAGGGAGACAGAAGGAACATAGCAAAAGTAGGTGGGAAAGTAAAAGGATCTTAGAGCTTGATGGCATAATGTTACACACTCATTACTGTGAAATGTCCCTAGCACCCAAGTCAACAACAGCTGCCACATGAAGGAACACAATCACCACTTGCTAAATGCAAAGATGCATACATTACAGATTTTAAACTATCATAATTTTAAGCTAAGAAGATGATTTTTGAAACTTATTTTTGGTCAATATAAAGAAAATTAACTTTTAAATCAAAATTTTGAATATAAACTATTTAAAAACAAAATTACTTTTAAGTCTAGATTATTTTCCATTTTTATATGTAAAAAAGAAATTATTTAAAATTTTTATTGTATTTCAATGCAATTTTTTGTTAATAGAAGAAGGTTTACATATTTTGTAAATATTTTTGGAATAGTAGTTTCATCGAGTTAGAATGGCCTTGCCATTAAGAAAAATTTGGCCTACTAATTGCCCTTACCTGTTTTTGGACATGGTATTTTGTTCCCTCAGCTACTCAGCTTATCTCTTTGGATCACAGACTTTGAACAGTGACTATATTGGCTGAATTGTTCCCCTGGGTACTCCATCTGTTGAAGTCCTAACCCACCCAAATCTCAGATTGAGATGCATTTAGAAATAGAACTTTTAAGGTGATAATTAAGGTAAAAAGAAGCTATATGGGTTGACTGTAATCCAATGTAACTGATGTCCTTGAAAGAGGACATCAGTTCATAGAACAAGATTAATAAGTTTAGAGCTACAAAGGGAAATATGACAACAAACAACACTGAAATCCAGAGGATCACTGAGGATTATTTTGAAAATTTATATTCCAAGAAATATGGAAAATCTAGAAGAAATGGTTGAATTTCAAAATATAGATGAGGTGCTAAAATTAAACCAAGACAAAATAGAAAACAGACAAATAACAAGCAATGAGATTGAACAGTAATAAAAATCCTCACAACAACAACAAAAGAAAACCCAGGACCAGATGGATTCACAGATGAATTTTTCTAAATCTTGAAAAAAGAACTAGTACAAATTCCTCAAATTATTCCATGAAAAAGAAATTCATTCTACAAAACAAGTATCACTCTGATATAAAAACTAGATAAGTACATATCAAGGGAAGAAACTCAGATTAATATCTTTGAAGAATATAGATGCAAAAGTCCTTAATAAGATTCTTGCAAATCAAATTTAAAAGACAATACATCATGATCAAGTTGGTTTCATCCCAGGGATCCAAGGATGGTTTAACATCTGCAAATCAATAAACATAATATACCATATAAATAGATATAAAAGGCAAAAACCACATAATCATCTCAATACATGCAGAAAAAAACCTTCATCAAATTCAGTACAACTCCATGATAAAAACTTTGAAGAAACTAGGGAAAGAAGGATCTTACCTCAACATAACAGAGACCATGTGTGGCAATCCCAAAGTCAACATCCCACTGAATGAAAAAAATATTTGCTCTAAAATCAGGAACAAGACAAGGATGTCCACTCTCACGACTCTTTTTCAATGTAGTACTTGAAATTTTAGCCAGAGCAATTAGGCAAGAAAAAGAAATAAAAGAGACAAATAGGAAAGGAAAAGTTCAAATTATGCTTATTTGAAGATAATATGATCCCGTATTTAGAAGGCCCTCCACCGAAGACTTAACAGATCTAATAATTAAACTCAGCAAAGAAGCAGTATTCAAGTCAACATACAAAAATCAATAGCTTTTCTATGCTTCAGTAATGAACCCAGTGAGAAGGAAATCAGGAAGATTCTTCCATTCCCAATAACTTTGATGAAAACAACAATAATGCCTAGAAATAAATATAACCAAAGCATTGAAAGACCTCTACAATGAAATTTATAAAACATTGAAGAAAGAAATTAAAGAAGACCCTAGAAGATGGAAAGATATCCCATGTACATGGAGGAGCAGAGTTAATATCACTGAAGTGATAAGATTAACCAAAAATTATCTACAGATTGAATTCAATCCCTATACAAATATCAATGACATTATTTACAGAACTAGAAAAAAAATCCTTCAATTCATAGAAAAGAACAAAAAACCCAGAATAAGCAAAACAATCCTAAGCCAAAAAGAAGATGAAGAAGAAGAAGAAGAGGAAGAAGAAGAAGAAGAAGAAGAAGAAGAAGAAGAAGAAGAAGAAGAAGAAGAAGAAGAAGAAGAAGAAGAAGCAGCAGCAGCAGCAATGCTGGAGGCATCATTATACCTGATTTCAAATTCTATTACAGAGCCATATGACAAAAACCTCATGATACTAGCATAAAAACAGACATGTAAATTAGTGGAACAGAGTTGAACACACAGAGAAAGATACACATGGCTACAGTCATCTGATCATCAATGAAGGTGCTGAAAATATACATTGGAGAAATGACAACCTCTTTTAACAAATGGTGCTAGGAAAACTGATTCCCATATGTAAAAGAATGGAACTTGATCTCTCTCCTTCACAAAAGTCACCTCAAAATGGAAAAAGACCTGAGTGTCAGACCAGAAACTTAGCAACTTGTAGAAGAAATCAAGGGAAATACTTCCATATATTCACTCACACAGATAACAACTTTCTGAATAGACTCCTATAAAATTAAATCAAGAATCAATAAATGGAATGGCATCAAATTTAAAGACTTCTGTGTAGCAAATGAAACAATTAATGAGTGAAGAGACTATCGACAAAATGGGAAAAGATCTTTGCCAGCTACTCTTCTGACAGTGGACTAATCCAGACTATATAAAGAATAAAAAAAAATACTGAAACCCCCCAAACAAATAATCCCTCAATAAATGGGCAAATGAAGGAAACAGATGCTTTTCAAAAGAAGTAGAAATGGCCAACAAATACATGAAAGCAAATGTTAAATGTCTTTGACCATCAGGGAAAAGCAGATTAAAACTGCACTGAGATTTCATCTCACACCAGTCAGAATGGTAATCAGCAAGAATACAAATAACAATAAATGCTGTTAAATGGGGAAAATGCAGCTTTTATACACTGGGGAGAAATGTGAATTTGTATGGCCACTGTGGAAGTTAGTATGGAGGTTCCTCAAAACACGAAAATGTAACTACCATATGATCTCGGTATACCATTCTTCATTCTTTATTCAAAAGAATTAAAGTCAGGATACTTTAGAAATACATGCATACCCATGTTTACTGAGCTCGATTCACTATGGCCTCATTATGGACCCAGTCTAGGTGTACATCAACAGATGAATGGATAAAGAAAATGTGGCATACATACACAATGGAGTTTTTATTCAGTCATAATGAAGAATGAAATTACGCAATTTGCAGAAAAATGGATGGAACTGGAGAGCATCATGTTGAGCAAAATGAGCCAGACTCAGAAAAACAAGTGTCATAAATTTTCTCTGATATGTGGAAGCTTGAGGGAGACAAAAAGATAAAAAAAAGGGATGACATATAAGTAGAAGGCAGAACACTGGGGTAGAAGAAGCAGATGAACAGGAGGGAGGAGGGGAGAGAATGGGGAGGTAGGGTAGGGAAAAGGTTAAAATTGTTATTTATGTTATATGCAAGTACCTGAAGCCACAGTGAAACTCACCCACTCTGCAATTAACATACACCAATAGAAAAGAGGCAATTAAAGTAAAAAGAAGTTATTTGAGTAGGTTATAAGCCAACAGAAATAGGGCTCTTTAGGAAGAGGAGATAAGACAACTCATAGAAGAAGTGCTGATGTGGGGACAAGAAAAGGCAGCCACCTATAAGCCAAGGAGAGTCTATTAGAAGAAACCTTATCTGCTGATACTTTGATCCTGGACTTCCCAGCCTCCTGAAATATAAGAAAATATATTTTTGCTGCTTAAGTGACCCAGTCTGTGGTAGTTTGTTGTGGCAACCCTAGAGGCCTATTACTCTCCTATTATATTATTATAATATAGTAATATTATTATCCTATTTTTTATAGTAATAGTAATACTATACTATTACAATGACTATCTTATGATATTGAACAGTCAAGACAATCATTTAGTAGAATTCTAAATGGATTTTGTGCTTCAGACACTTTGGGTTAACAGCTGAATCCTATGTATCTCTTCTCAGAATGATGTTTTAAATACATCATATAAAACACATAAATTAGGAAGGAAATCAATGTTATGGAAATATAGTTTTCAAAATTTTTTTACACGCAAGGCTTAAGATGATAAGGTCACACTTATTAACACAGTGACTAATGTTATCTAGCAAGTAGGTCTAATGTCAAAGTAGTGATGAGCGTAAATAATAATTTGCGACATCTATAATAATAGTAATGTAAGGTGAAAATATCTGTAATTTCTATTAATGAAAAGCACAAGTACTGTTAATATTATTGTTGTTTAATTTTCTGCCTTCAAAATCAAAGGGAATGCATGTGGATAAACATGCAATTTCTTTCCTCATCCAAGTTCACAGATTGAAGTTAAGAATGCCTTAGAGTAGAAATAATAGCATAATTTCCTTGGTATAAAATGCTTAGAATTTCAGACCACTAAATAGGATGTGCATTTTGAGGAATCAATTTTCGTACGTTATCCCATCTCTTGATCATTCTCCTTTATGATTGGTATGTGTTTTCATGGTGGTGAGAAGAGGGAGTAATCTGTGATTAAAGATGGAGATAAGCTAACCTGAGCCCTAAGACAGTTTCCCTTTATAACTAATGGAATTTTAAGCGCAATACAGCTAATCAGGTGTAGTAACTCTACAATGTCTCTTGGCTTCTTGGATTTTAAAGAAAAGTGGTGTTTGGACTGTAAACACATCCCTTTTGTTACTCGTGGAGCAGAACAAAGGATTTTCCATAACCCTCTTTACCTCCTGTCAGATTTTGCCATCTAGACAGGACCATCACAAGAAACAGGGTACAAGGTTTCTGACCACTGCCAGCACAGAAGGTGTGTGTCTGTGGGTCAGTGTAGAAATTGATGAAGCCATGGCAGTTGTCAGCTCTGCACATGACAGTGATTTCCAGTTTCTTCTCACTGCCCTAAGTACTGCACTTGCCAAGCAAAATCCACATCTGAACTCTTAATTCATCAGATTTGTACTCAAGTCTTTTTGTTGTTGCCATTGGCCACTGAATTTCTTTTACTCTTTATTCTATTCACTTAGAGTGTAATAGAAATATCCATTCTGCTTTCTAAAAAGACTTATTCCAAGCATCAAATGTAATAATACATGCAAAAACCATTAAATGTAAGTTGTGAAATGCAGTGCAAACATAAGGCAATAATATGACAGTAAAAATAAACATACTGAACATTGTACTTGCAACTGCAAATTAATGTACCAAGACTTTCTACTTATGCAATACAGATTTAAACAAAAAAACCACCACTATTTTTTTAAATGAGAAAGTATTATGATCTTAAACCTTTCATCAATAACATTCCTAATGAAGACATGCTTTATTTATTTTTTAAATAGAGTTATGCTTTCAATTCACGGGACAGAATCTCTGGGAAGCTTCTTCGCTAAAGTCTAGTAAGAGTTTAGCACTTCAATTGAATATTTTATCAAGTCTAATGACAGATATTTATTTTCATATGATTAGGAAGCAAAACCTCAGATATGCTTTAGCAAATGAAATCTAACTATTCAGTAAGAACTTAGGAGATGACTACAAAGAGTTTAGTGCGGATCCGGCTGGGGTTGATAAGAGTTTTAAAAGCTTAACACATACCTTAGAAGCCTCTCAAGAAAAATCCTTGAGAAAATTTAAAACTGAAGCTAGTGATTGATGAATGTGATAGGATTCTAAGTATAGCAACAGTGATAAAGAACTGAAAAAATCAAATTGATTCCCCTGGAAGGTAGGAACATATTAAGAAATGTCAGGTTGGTAGGGGTTCCTAGAAGAAACAAGATGTATGATTTTTGAACAGTAGGTTATGACAGCTGTGGAAGTGGCAATTTTGACAGTGCATTTGTAGTGGTTGTGAGTCAGAACAGGTCAATTAGTTTTAACAAAATGCTTTTACCCCTTAGTAACGTAACCAGTGAATGTTTATATAATTATAGTTTCAAACATTATGGTGTGCTTCATTTTATTTCAAAAATTTAGCTGGAATTAATTAATTTTAATTAATTCAAGCAGTGTTCAGGGGTTTGTTTGCTTACATTTATCCAAGTGAAATAACACCTTGCAATTCAAAATAATGAAGAGATTAAAATTTTATAATGTCTTAAAGAGACATTGTTGGTTTATAATTCTGGGGAGTCTTGTGTTGACAGAAAATAAGCACATTTTCAAAAAAGATGGGGTGAATCAAAAAGGCAAAGGAGCTAACATGAAAAAGTTCTCACTGGCCAAAGTTGTAAATAACTTAATATACTTAGAAAAATTAAATACATAAAATTCACAAATAAATTTCAGATTATATTCCAAATTAAAATAAATATCTATAAATACATACTGACACAAATACATAAGTGAATAAATACCTAAATAGGATGAAAGTGACAACTCTTCCTTACAGAATAATTGTAATACATAAAAACAGAATGAAAGAAATAGAAAATCACCATTAAAACCTTTTAGTCAAGTTCTGTTGGTGTGTGCTGAAGTTGGTGAGCGAAATTATAAATACAAATAAGATATTTACATAGTCTCAAAGTATCCCTTCCACAAATGCATAATTACAGAGGGTCAAATAAACTTACAATGTTGAATCCTGTGACACATTACATTGACTTAGTGATCAAGTTTAATGGTATCAGTAATGCCTATTGACAAAACATATTCTCTGATAGGATGCACTGAGAGGGACACAATACTCCTCTGGTTTCCTTCTCAGTAATAACTAAAATCAATCAAATCACGAGGAAGCATTAGACAGACTAAAAGTGCAGGACAGACTATGAAATAACTATTACTGTTCCAAAATTACAAGGTTATAGCCGCCAGTGGTGGCACAGGGCTATGATACCAGCAACTGAGGAGGCTGAAGCAGGAGGACTGCAGTTTCCAGGCCAACTTCTGTAATTTAGTAAGATCCTGCCTTAAAATACACAATAAAAAGGCCTGAGAATGTAGCTCAGTAGTAGTGTACTAGGTTCAATCCCCAGGACTGGGGCAGGTGAGAGGAGTACTTACTAGATCATAAAAGACAAGGGAAGACTAAGAAATTCTCAGAAGTTGAAGGAGTCTAAGGAGACTTGGAACTACATGCAATGCAGGGTCTTGGATTGAATCTTAGAATAAAACATATATTAGCAAAAAGAAAAAGAAAACTTCAGAAATTTGAAGGAGTTAGCAGTGTTGCACAAGGTTAATTTCTTAGTTTTGATAAATGGGCTATGGTTATGTAAGGTGATAATATAAAGGGAACCTGGAGAAGAATATTTGAACTCTCTCAACTATTTTTGCAGCACTTCTAAGTCTAAAATTATCTTAAAACAAAAAAGTAAAAAGAAAAAGCAGTTATAATAATATATATATATATATATATTATTATAAGTTAACAACTGACATTTAAATAGCAATGTGTGCCAGGCACTATTTTAAATGCTTTCCATATATTGTAAATATGTAATATTTACACATAACCTTTACAATATTTTATTGTAGCAGCTAAAGCATCACCATTTAATAGAGGGAAAAAAACTGAGGCAAAGAGCAGATAGATTTTTCCCAAGATCACAATACTAGTTAGAGCTGGGACTTTATCATAGGATTTAGCTCTAGAATGTGTGTTCCTAACCACTGTTTAAAGGTCCAGAATAAGAACATCACCTCTTAGGATAGCAGTTACCACAGTGATATTACCCTTGTATTAGATGCCTTGATAATTTATTTGAGAGTGTGAAGCATATCTTTTGGGTTATATTGAATGTTAGCAAATGTTTGTTCTTTCAGAATGTGTTAGGGTTTTAAAACTAATTCTGGGTCAAGTGAGTGAGAGTTTAGAGTAAAAAAATAAGATATGGTTATACAGAAATGACTTTAAGTCTTCTGCATCATTATTTGCTCTCTTTTTAAGTTTTAAAAAGATTTTAACCATAGTACTTTATTAAAATATATGACATGTACTATCATTATGCAACAGGCCTTTTAATTAAACATTCTATGATGAATATCTTTTCATAACTATAAATACTCACCTGGCTCATTTTATTATGAATAACATGTAATTCTTTGAATATATTAGACCAAATAATCAAGTTTCTGTGTTTGGCAAACTGGTTTTATTTTCTTAGAAACTGCTATTATGAACATCTTCATATGTGCATTTTTGGATTGTTTTCCATTTATACATTCATGCATCCTTTCATCCTTTATTCATTCACATATATGCATATATATTTATATTTTATACAATCTATTCTGTGCCATATACTGTTCTAAGAGCTTGGAATACAACACAGAACAAAAGAGTCAACCCTTGTCCTCAAGGGTATCATATTCCTCCTTATGATAAATTCCTGGATTTGGAATTGCGAAGTTATTGGATACATGAATGTTGCAACTTTTAAACTCACTTATCACATTGTTGCCTACATAAATTGTGGCAATTGACAGTTCCATCAGAAATGCTTTAGAGAGCGCTGGGTTTGTAGCTCAGTGATAGAGCACTTTCCTGGCATGTGCAAAGCATTGGGTTCAATCCTCAGAACCACATAAAATAAATAAAGTAAAGGTATTGTGTCCATCTACAATTAAAAAAAATATTTTTTTGAAAAGAAATGCTTTAGAGAACCCTGGGAAACTGTTCTTCAACTTTTGTTTTCTCTTTGCTTCAGACTAAACAATTGTCCATCTATCATCAAGTTTATTGAGACTTCTGCCATTTTCTTTCCACTGTTAACTTTATCCACTAAAATTTTATTTCAGATATTAAATATTTATTTTTTCTTTCTTTCTTGTTTTTTTTTTTTTTTTTTTTTTTTTTTTTTTGGTACTGGGATTGAATTCTGGGGCACTTGACCACTGAGCCACATCCCCAGCCCTATTTTTGTATTTTATTTAGAGACAGGGTCTCACTGATTTGCTTAGTTCAGTTCTAAAAACTTTATTTTTATAATAGTTTCTATTTCTCATTTGTCATATAATATCATTGCATTAACATCAAACATGCAGAACTTTACATCCTTGAGCATAGCTATAACAGGTGTGCAAGATCTTTGTCTTCCATTACAGCATCAGGATCACTTTCAAATCATTTTTTTAGTTGTTTTTTTTTTTTTTTTTTCTATTCAATATTGACCTTGTTTTACTATCAAAAAAACAGTTTGGATTACATCCTAGACATGAATAATACATTGTATAGATTCTAGATTCTGTTATGTTCTTCAGAGGTGTGTGTTCTCCTCTAAAATCTACCTGTTTGGGGCAGTTGTCTAGTGTCTTCAGTTTTGTGTGTTTTCCAAAATTTATAGTTGTTATCTGTGGGGCAGTAGCTCCAATAGGAGCCACTTGGCAATGATTAGAAGCATAATTCCATTTAAATTGATTTTCTTTTTGGAGCTGGTTACTGAACCCAGAGTCTCCTCTGTGCTAGGCAAGAACCCTACCACTTAGCTTTCTTTCCTCATGAAAATAGATCAACATTTTTAAAAATAACAAATTTAAAGAACAAACAAATACAATTTTTTTTAATCAGATGAAATAGAACTAAAGCAGCATTAAGTTCTATGTAAATTATATGGTTGACTATAGAATGGAGAATACATGAAGCAAATGTAGGCATTTTCTAACAATTTTATCAACATTGTCATTTTAACCTATTTATTGTAATGATAAATTGTGTGTATTATGATGTACAATATGAATTTTTAAATATGTATGCATTGTGTCACTACTACTTTCTGATTTAAATGCCTCTATATATTATTGATTAGTAATTGTTATTGTTGATATTCAAGGTCATAATATGTTCAAAATCTTTCATTAGCTTTGGTAAAAAGGAAAAAATGTTTAAATTCTATGATCTTTAAAGATAAAATTCTATCAGCAATAGTAATGAAGACTCAAAAACACACTGATATTTCCACATGAAAAATTTTCTAGTGTTTTCACTCTGTTTAAATAGAAATATCCAATTCTAATAAATTATCTTCCTCTTTGAATACATATTTTCTCCTTTGCATTTAGAATAGACAAACTAAAGGTTTCTTGCTGACATTTCTATTTTAAATTTTTTTAATGAAAGGAATCATTAGCAGCTAAATCATCTTAGGTGTTTCTTGCCCTTTACAGTGTTAACCCCAAACTCTGGTTTGCAATGCTTTACTGACTTATGTTGTCTTTTGAGGAATACTTTGCTCCATAATTGACAGGAATTCTCTGGGGGAGGTAAAATTATGACTAGATGTTTAATTTTCTTTTTAAGTAAGGCAGAAAAATCAGATGGTAGGGATCAACTGCAATTTCCAACTTTGTTTCCCAAGTCTAATTTCCATTTCTGGACATGCTCAAACATCCTGCCTTAGTCTTAAAGTTTTATCCTTATGTGCTTCTTCTAATGAGGCAGAGTAAGAATTGAGGTGGTTTCAGATTTATGGTGTGTCCTACATCTGTTCACAGCTATTTTCAAGAAAGAAGAATAAATATAACACTTTCTGTAGTATCCACTAACACACCATTGTCAGTGATTGATGGGAAGTACTGATTTAGGTTACTTAATAAAGACCTGCATATAGAGAGAGGGGTTGAAATTTTCACCCACATAGATGGTATTAGAAGGAGAGTAAAAGGAAGTTCCCTATATATGCCTAGACCTGGGATCCTAAGCTCTGAATCTGTGTCTATATACTTAATTTTATCTCAGATGGATTAAAATCAGATGAGCATATATAATCTACCAATGTCTTCATCCATTTGTGCTGCCACAACAAAATTCCACAGATTAGGCAATTTTTTGAACAATAGAAATTTCTTTCTTTCAGTTTTGAAAGTGGGTAAGTCCAAGATCAGAATTTCAGCTTCTGGTAAGGGCTGCTCCCTCCTTCCATGCTGGTACCTTGTTGCTGCATCCTCCAGAGGGAACAAAGCTACCTCCTCATGGCAGAGGACAGAAAAAGGGACACGCCTTTCCAGTCGTTTTATGGGGTGCTTTACTCATCCATGAGATCTCCACTCTCATAACTTAATCACCTCCTGAAGTCCCCTCCTCTTAACACTATCACGTTGTTGGTTACATTTTAACATAGGAGGACGTCCATTTCTGGGGCCCCTTCTCTGCGGAGAAGTCTCTCTCTGTTCTATCCTTTAAATAAAACTTACTTCCTATGCCAAAAAAAAAAAAGCCAAAACAAAAACAAAAATATATGAATTTTAGAGGACACATCCAGACCACAGCAGATAATGTTGAGTTACCTAAAATGTCATCATCTTCAAGGATTGTGAGGACCTTTCCTGAGGAATCAGCAAATATTAATCTTTTTTTCTGTGAAATTATGTTGTACACTTTGCCTCTACTCTTCATTTTATCATTTAATGTATTTTATAGTAATTCTGCCCACATCAGAACATTTATCATATGAAATACCCAACTGTTTTATCATAAATACTTTATATCTGCCTAGCTCATTTGACCACTTCATATAAATTAAACTCAAAATACCTGTGCTAGATAGAGCAGATGTTGAGACCTGAAAAGAATTGCTTTCAAGTTCTTTACTTTCAAGTTCTTTACTGTCACTACCATATTAGAATAGAAAAAGAAGGAAAACACTCTAAGACATTGTAAAACTAAAATACTTAAAAAAGGAGTAAGTAGTATGTAGTTATGCTAGAAATAGATCCTGCCACATATAAAAACTTGATATATTAATACACTATATAATAAATAAAAATTATAAATCATTAATAGAAAGGAACGTTATCCAATAAGTGGCTAGGGCATATAATATAAAGGAAATAGTATTTATAATGTTTTAATTATCAGTTCACTAAATATTTAGACACTTGAATGTATTTTTTTCTTTACTTTTTTATTGTAAACAAATGGGATACATTTTGATTCTCTGTACATGGAGTAAAGGCATACCATTTGCATACCATTCATGTAATCATAAATTTACACAGGGCAATGTTATTTGATTCATTCTGCCATTTTTCCCCCCTTACTCCCCACTCCCCCACCCCTCTTTTCCCTCTATACAGTCCTTCCTTCCTCCATTCTTGCCCCCCTCCCTAACCCTAACCCTAAACCTAACCCTAACCCTAACACTAACCCCTCCCACCCCCCATTATATGTCATCATCCGCTTATCAGCGAGATCATTTGTCCTTTGGTTTTTTGAGATTGGCTTATCTCACTTAGCATGATACTCTCCAATTTCATCCATTTGCCTGCAAATGCCATAATTTTGTTATTCTTTATGGCAGAGTAATATTCCTTTGTGTGTGTGTGTATATATATATATATATATATATATATATATATATTCCACAGTTTCTTTATCCATTCATCAATTGAAGGACATCTAGGTTGGTTCCACAATCTGGCTATGGTGAATTGAGCAGCAATGAACATTGATGTGGCTGTATCTCTGTTGTATGCTGATTTTAAGTCCTTTGGGTATAGGCCAAGGAGTGGGATAGCTGGGTCAAATGGTGGTTCCATTCCAAGCTTTCTGAGGAATCTCCATACTGCTTTCCAGAGTGGTTGCACTAATTTGCAACCCCACCAGCAATGTATGAGTGTACCTTTTTCCCCACATCCTCGCCAACACCTATTGTTGCTTGTGTTCTTGATAATCGCCATTCTAATTGGGGTGAGATGGAATCTTAGGGTAGTTTTGATTTGCATTTCTCTTATTACTAGAGATGTTGAACATTTTTTCATATATCTGTTGATTGCTTGTACATCTTCTGTGAAGTGTCTGTTCATTTCCTTAACCCATTTGTTGATTGGATTATTTGTATTCTTGGTGTACAGTTTTTTGAGTTCTTTATAGATTCTGGAAATTAGTGCTTTATCTGTAGTATGAGTGGCAAAAATTTTCTCCCACTCTGTAGGCTCTCTCGTCACATTACTGATAGTTTCCTTTGCTGAGAGAAAGCTTTTTAGTTTGAATCTATCCCAGTTGTTGATTCTTGCTTTTATTTCTTGTGCTATGGGAATCCTGTTAAGGAAGTCTGATCCTAAGCTGACATGTTGAAGATTTGGACCTACTTTTTCTTCTATAAGATGCAGGGTTTCTGGTCTGATTCCGAGGTCCTTGATCCATTTTGAGTTGAGTTTTGAGAAGGGTGAGAGATAGGGGTTTAATTTCATTCTGTTGGATATGGTTTTCCAGTTTTCCCAGCACCATGTTGAAGAGGCTATCTTTTCTCCATTGCATATTTTTGGATCCTTTGTCTAGTATGAGAAAATTGTATTTATTTGGGTTAGTGTCCATGTCCTCTATTCTGTACCATTGATCTACCTGTCTATTTTGGTACCAATACCATGCCGTTTTTGTTACTATTGCTTTGTAGTAGAGTTAAAGATCTGGTATTGCAATACCCCCTGCTTCGCTCTTTCTGCTAAGGATTGCTTTAGCTATTCTGGGTTTCTTATTCTTCCAGATGAATTTCATAATTGCTTGCTCTATTTCTGTAAGGTACGTCATTGGGATTTTAATTGGAATTGCATTGAATCTGTATAGCACTTTTGGTAGTATGGCCATTTTGACAATATTAATTCTGCCTATCCAAGAACATGGGAGATCTTTAAACCACCAAACATCAAAACAAGAAACAGAGAAAAACATAAGAAAAAAGAAATTACAGGGAAGAAAAAATTTAAAATTTGTCATCATTTTAAGCAATGAAAAATAGTACAAATCTTTATTACCTAAAGCATTCATAAATACTGGAAATATGTTTAAGAACTAGGAGAAAAATGGACAAAGACATGAGTGATAATTATGAAAAACTATGAGTAGTAAATAAATCTATAAAAGTTTTTAATCTCTCTTTAAAGAAATGTAAATTAAAATGACATTGAAGATCTATTTCCAGTCCTGAAATTTATACTGATTAAATGATAACAACTGTTACACTATCAGTTGCATTTTGAATGGTAAAATACATTTAGAAAGCTATAGGAAATATACATCGGAAAGCATGCACATAATAACATTATTTTAGCAAATACTTCCTTTACAAAGAATCTATTAATAGGAGAATCAAAATATGTAGAAAGTTACATTATAGAGCTGTTCATCTCAATGTTATTTAAAACACATATTTCACACCACCCAGAAGCTCATCGGTCCAAAAGTATTGAGATAATTTATGGTACATTCACTGAGACTATTATCCAACCACTATAAATAATGGTCACTAAGACCATGTATGATCATGTTTCCTGTATATGGTTAAATGAAAAATCATATAATGAGTATGTAAAGTGGAAACCAATATGACCACAGTTATGTAAAAGAAAATGAAATTAAAGACTTCAAAATTACTATATGATTTGCATTATGAAGGAGAGACTATGAAAAATTTTCTTGTTTTCCCTGTCATCAGATTACTATTACATGAGCTTTACTTTTTAAGTTTAAAAAATAGTTAAGCCATATATGAAAAAAAGATTGAAATTTTCCTCTTAAGATAGATAATCTAATGTGAATTCTACATTTTAAATCAATTGTTTCACCAATTTTGCTAGTTATTATTTTTCTCTTCTTATGAAGGTAAAGCTATATACAACAAGGGTCAAGTGCAAAACTTATCTGATTCTTAGGATTTCTGTAGGTCTTAAATGATAAACTGAGCATATTCATTGTATATAAATGAAATTGTTTTAAAAGAAAAGTAATTCAAATAATGCAGTTTACCAATAAAATAAAAAATATGGATGAGTGGAAAAATCAAAATTAACTGACAAACACGTAATTTTTATAAATATTCCCCTGTTATTTCAACTCAATTTGTGGGGAAAAGGTAGCCTGCTGATTCATAGGAGATGTAATATGTGCATGACCAGAGACCACAGAAACTGATAGAAACCACGATGGGCTAACCTTTTACCTTTATAATCACTCCATATTATGACTCCTTTTGTATAGTGAAACAGACTAGATGTAGGAGAGTTCAAGGAAAAATAGATGTCTCTTATCTGATTAGATTTCACGATTTGTCAGGGGCATAATATCTTTGCACTTCTTTGTCATGTCTTGAAATAGTCAGCTTTCAAAACATAAATCAAAATTTGAACAGTCAATATTCATCATTGTCATTAACTTTTTTAAGGAATAGCATATTCACCTCATCTGAGACAAAATGCATTTCTTACTTGACTTCTGTAATCCTTAAATGTTGTTCTTTTTGAAAATCTTGTAGACACCATTCAAGAAATAAGGTATTGATCTTTTAGATTCTCAGATTTTTTCCACTTGTTTATAATAAAAAGGCTTTTATTGGGAGTGATTCTAGCTCTATTTCTTGGACCACAGTGGTTCTGGAAACCTAAGTAGTTCAGAATTCAGAATGCATACTTCATGTCTCAATGTTTTTCCTTGACTTCATTTACCATGGTAGCTAACAATCGGTGGTGAAGACAAAGCCCAGTTGACATATGAACCCACCATTTTTAGTTATCATAAAATATGAAGACTATTTCATACTCTTTGTCTAAATATCAAATAAACGTTTTCAATTTTAGAATTGGAAGAGGCCTTGAAAAATATTATCTGAATCCCACTCTCTATCCTGCTAAAACTTCAAAAATGTTTTTAGTGACTTGCTGATTAAAGACACAGTTCTAAGCAAAACCTCAAGTCTAATCTCCTGACTCATGTTCACGTCTTTGTCTGGTATAACATACTACTACTTAGGATACTTCTAATTCTAATTTTCAATGGTTGGTTTTAAAATGCAATCATTTTTAAATAAAGTAATTTAAAACATATTTGCTCTCTAAAAATAAACAGCTCTGAAAGCATCTTTCCCAAGGTTTATCATTTTTTTAAAAGCTGATTTTTGGATTTATTAATTTGTACTTATAAAATTTTCACTCAGAATATTTGACAACAAAAATAATGTAAAAGGAAACAATTCTACCATTACCATCTTAATTAAAATGAATCCTTTTCAAGGAAATAATTTATGCACTGTAGTTAGAACTTTCTAAATGACTTGTAAGTGATCTTTTAATTGCATTTCATCCCTTAAAATAATGTGAATATTTATTACCAATAGGAAAAGCTTACTGCAAATGACAGAACATATTGGTGTATGAGATTCACACACAAAAGGGAAGCAGTAAAATCTTTGTGAATCACAATAATCTCTTTATTCTATTCCCAGGACTCTCAATTATAGGCCTATCTGAGCTTCCCAGTCAATAGATAATTGATTTAATAATAAATAACTTAAAGCACAATAAGAAATTGAAGTGCTTCTAAAACATAATAAACTGAGTAGGAGTGAACATCATTTTATGTTGTGTTCATTTTAATATATGCTAATCTTTTGAATATATAATGTCCTATATTATATTATGACATTTTATTTATATAAATATTTGAATTCCCAGGAATTTTATCTAAAATAATAGATCAGGGAATGCTTATTGTGAGGTATGTTTTTTCCCTCACATTTATGTGATTCTTTTTAACTGCTGAAGAAAGCATTAAGATTTTTAGTAGAAGTTCAACCTGGCAATATCCCAATTAAAATCAAGGTTTGGAGGTCCTCATTTTGTTACGCTCTTTGTAATCTGAATATGACCTAATGACAGCCCACTACTTACAAGATGTGCACAAAAATAGAGTTATCCTGATTTGGTTGTTAATGAACTGCTTTGGTTGGAAACTTTCTGTTAATAGGGTAGAAAGCTACATTTCAAACCAGCTATACAAGTTTTTTGTTTGTATTCACTATTTGCATGCAGAATGATTTTGAAATGAAAATTGAAGGCTTCTAATTTTGTGCAGAATGACAGCTATGTATTTCCATAAATGTATGAGCATTTTGACATGAAACTGTTATTTCTCATCTGAAGTCATAATTGTTCAGTATGAAAGTAGGCCATGGGAATGAATAATAATAATAATTTTCCTTTTTGAGATCATGGCAATAATAAGCATAATTTTCAGAGCTGCATATAAGCAAAAGAAGCTTTGCTTGTAGGCAGTATGACAAGATGGTTATGGGCGGGGGAGGCTGGAGGGGGAGGTGAATTGCTCATCTTTGCAGCCATCTTGCTCCTCTGGACATTCTGCATAGCTATAGTCTCCAGCCAGGTATCTTTACCGGGGACTATGACAAAGAGAGCAAAATAGAGGTCAGTGTAGAAATTCCAAGGGGTTAATACCTTTTATTATAAAGCTCAGTAGCATGACCATTTAGTTGTGACATGTCGTTTTTAAAGCAATCTGTTTTCTTTTAGAAGAATCCATTTCTCTGGGTTGTCATGAAGTAAAAAAGGGTTTTTTGTTGTTGTTGTTGTTTTTAAATGATGTTTTAAGATCCCATCCAATTTATGTTAAAGAAGGCACCTATGATGGTTGAGACTGAAAGACAGTGATACATGAAAAGAAATAAAAGAACACAGCAAACATAAGGTCTGGCAACGACCGTGATAGTTGTTTGGCTGCCAACAGCAGTAATAAGGACTACTTGTACTGGTTGAGAAGCTGTTTAATTCAGATGCATTCAATAAAGTACGCATCCTTTAAAAGAGTATGGTGCATAAATTTATACTTTAAAAAGCACCACCACCAACTCCAATTCTGAATGACTCAGATAAAAAGAAAGCATTGAAATTGTTCAAGCTTATAGATATAGGAAAGAATGTTAAAAAAAATTGTAGAAATCGGTAGAGATTTCACCAAAAATAATGAGCTTACTGTTTGTATAAGTGTGTGTGTCTATGTATGTGTGGGTTTAATTAGGCAGAATTACATGAGTGGGTTTAGGCCTTGCAGCACTTTCTGGTGACCCAGTAATCATTTTAAGTTCTACCACTTAGCTGGAAAGAGCATAGAAGTAAGAATCTGAAAGCAAAAACAATTAGAATTCTAAATGCACTAATCTGGACTTTAAGAGGATCCCCTTATAAAAATGAAGGTATTGCTATTTACATAGAGACTGTCTTTCATGTGTTCAGACCATAATACTGATTCTCATCCCTGCAACCGAGCCCCTTAGTTGTTTTTCAGTTTATGATGAGGGGTTTGTTTAGAACCACCTCCACACTCTCGTCTGGTCCCTGAATGACCAACAGCATGCATTTGTGAGAAGTCTACTTGGATGGGAGACACAGTTTGTGCCTTTGATACACAGAGTCTCGCAGTGCAAAATCTATCTGGCCTTTATGGATATTGCATTAGCATCGTGCACAAAATGTTCAACTGCCTCACTCTTGAACCCTTTTCCCTGACCCCAACCGAACATTGTCTGGAGATATAAATGTGTGAAATGTAGTCATTTATATAAACCTGGAGAAATACAAGGAGATAGCATTGGAAGAAAATTGTTATTGCACTCTGATCTTGAAGGAAAATTGATTTATTATTATGAAATAACAAAGTACTCTTAAGGCTAAGACCTTTTTTGCCCTACTTCAACCTGATGAAAAGGTTTACTTCCAAGTTATAAACCCATCCAAAGTGTGGCCTCTAATGGAAAATCTGAGCTCCTTCACACGTGGCAGTAGGAGCCACAACTCTAATAAAAGACTTCATTAAAATATGGTTGGAATCTGTGTGCTATGGCAATTTTCAGCTACAAATTGAAAAAGAATTGGTTGCACCTGTAATGAGAGTTCAATTAAGTGATCTTGGAAGAAAGCTAGAAGGAAATTAAATATTGAATCCTTCGTCATCGAGTGTTTATCTTAAAGGAAATAATGTATGGACTAGAGAAGAGAATAGTGGAGATCAAAGGACATGACCTTACTGTGTTTTTGCTTGCTAAAAGTAGGCCTCATCCAACTAAGACATCCCCCCACCCACATTTAGGAGGAAACAGGATGATACAGGACCAATATATGTTCCATACAACACGAAGGGGTTATGAAGGTTAACAGGTAATGCCAGCAAAGCACCATGAACTCTAGACAAAGTAGCAACATTGTGAACCGCTCATTATTTAAACTGTTCATCATGTGCAATTGTCTAAATAATCAAAAACAGAAAATACACAGGAGCCTTGTGGGCTGATAACAGTATCTCCTTAGGGTCTCTTCAGTTTGATGTGGTGCTTTGTTGAATTTTTAAGCTAACTTCATAATCAGACAATGTTTTTATATTTAAACTGCAAAGAATTTATCAAATCCCTTCAGAGTATAAGTCACAGTGCAACAGTAAAATAGTTCCTCTTTTCCATGTGTGTTATGACCTTTGCCCAGGATACTTCTCTCCTCCATGCCTCATTCGACCTTATCCTTTTCTTTGTTTTACCCCAACTTATTTTTCTTTAGCATAGACATCTGCAAACCTTGAACAGTGGAATTGATTTACTCCTGGTCAATGTCCAGGGCCATGTGCCAGCCTCTCTAGCACAACCCCAAAACTAACCAGAGCTGTTAGATATGAGTGGCCATCACTGAGGGATCCAGTTTGGAACTCTTCTCAAACCCAACATATTCAAATTTAGAAAGGTTGGGGCTTTTTCACACTCTGTGCTCAAATGAAATCTAATTATACCATCCCTAAATAAACCCTCCAGCTCTGTCCTAATCAAGTCACAATAATGCCCATCATGCAGAAAAGACAAAATTGCTTCTAGCACACTGCCTCACACCTTGCAGTGAGTAATAAATACTTGATGAATGAATATCCAAGAAAGTGCACTAAATGGCAGAATGCACATCTCCAGCCAAGGTCAGAGCAATTATGTTTCTGGAAGTCAGAGTCACAGGAAAGTAGCTATCATCTGAAGCCCTGTTCTGTTTAAACCCATAAATGAAATGGATTCATTTGTCATGGAAGCTTCATCTTCAGAGAAATCATCCATCTTTATCAGTATTTACTTCTTTTAAATATGTTTTATGTCATTAAAGTAGTAAAATTTGCTACACATATTTAAATGCAAGTTTTGTCATTCCCCCACTTTTGTGTATTTTCACATAAGCTCCTTCTTTTTTCTTGTTGGAGCCTATGAATATATATTGCTTACATATCTCTATATCATTTTCTTCAATAAATTCTGCCTCTCTGTTTTCAGTTCTTATTAGAAATGAAATTATGCAATTTCTTATTAGATATGCTATATCCTTTCTAAATTTGGATCAGGAGGAACAAAACATTATTAAGATTCTCCTATGTAGGTTTCATATGCATCATTTTTCTTTTTAGAATTGCACTCTTAGGTAGACATCAGTAGTTCCAGTTGACAGGTGAGGTAACTGAGTCTCAAAAAATGTATATCTTCCGGTAGGTTAAAAAATGTGAGGTCCATATCCAGAACCAGGAGAAGACAAAGCAAACAGGCAGTGACAGTTAAGAAATGAGTAAGAACAGAGCTAACTGCTGGATGCTGGTGGGGTTCCTGCCCAGCTGTGTATCCCATTATGCTTCAGAAGCCACAGGGCAGAAAAAGGAGAAAATAGAGGAAGCTGACTGTGGCAGATAGAGGGGACAAGTAAGGAATGCCCAAGAGATGCTACCAGAACCCACAATTGGGTTTTAAGCTGACTCAGATGTATTGTCTTTGGCAGCACTACAGTAGGTGGCGATATTGCATTACCTTGGATATTTGGGGAAACTTTTTAAATTTTTTTTCCTTTTGTTAATCCCTGAAATTAATCTGAAGTATAGGTATGCATCTCTTGGCCCTTTTGTCTTGTATACCTGCTAGTTACATTAACTTTTGACCCAGCATAAGAATCAGAGAAGAAACAAGGGTTTCTTATCTATATCATATTGAGAAATCAGACTCAGAAAGCCAGGAGCCCTTTGGCTCAGATAACTCAGAGACAGGCACTTAAAACCCAAATGTCTCAATTGAATATATTCCCAGCCTCTGACTCTTCATCTCTCTTTTTTTCACCAGTGTTATCTCAATTGCCCACTCAACCCAAGCCAGAAACCTGGGCATGAGCCTTTGGGAGGTGACACTATAGTGGTTAGGTGCACAGCTTCTGAAGTAAGAGGGTCCTGAGGTCAGTTGGCAGGGTCTGAATTGCAGCTCCCTCAGGAACAGTGTGACTTCAAGTTACTTTGCTTTTCAAAGTTTCAGTTGAAGTTTTTTCATCAATAAAACGAACATAACAATCATCCTTTTCTCATAATGTCATTGTAGAGATCACCTGATAAAATCCAAGTGAAGTAGTTAAGACAGGGGTGCACTTGTATTAAGACCCAGCCAAAAATAATTATGCTTATGACCATGATGGTTAATGATGATCCTTGACCTTTTCCTCAACCATCCTTCACCTAAAAGGTCATCCAATTCAGCACCTTTTAACTAAATACTTTCAGATCTTCATCTTATGCCTAACATTTTGCCTTAGGCCCTAATTAATTTTTGCATAATTATTATTGTATGGGCTCCTGACCTATTTCTTTACTTTTTTCTTCACCCACCTCCATCTGTCCTTCATGCTGCCCCAGAAGAATAAATATAATTTTGTTTTGCTCTGCTTAAAATTCTGCAGGAGCTTGCCTATTGTTTATAAATCCCAAACTCCTTTTTAAGTCATGGAAAATCTTACATGATATAAACCCTGAATATTGTATAACATCTTTGGCCTCCTGCCATTTACATCCCTTATTCCCACTCATCCAGGATGTGAATGAGAAGAAGCCAAAGTCTTTTCACCTCTGCATACCTTATTTGTGCTGCTACTTCTGTCTGAAATATCTTACCTGTTTGTCCAACTTTTAATTTCTTTTTCATCATTTCTAATCCCAGGAAACACTTCCACCTGCTCTATCTTCACATCACTTAGAGTGAGCTTCTTGCTTTCTCTTTTATGCCATGCTAGAATTGGGACTAACTTCTTTATTGCATTTATCACAATATGTTGCAATTGTGTTATTATTATTACAGAGCTATCTTAGTCCTACTAGATGTCAACATTTAGCACATCACCCAGCAGAGAACTGAGTGGATGCCTTGGTGGAACCAATGGAGCATAGAAACTTAGTCAAGATACAAGAAGAAAGCACTTGTGCTAATTGTGAAGCATAATTCACCTCCAGAGAGTCAAGTTTATAGGATCCAAAGAGGTTCCATTGGCACCTGGCAAGTTTTCCAACCACCCAGTGAAAGTCATTCACATTCATGTAAGATTATATAAATTGATTAATTATTTTTTGATATTTATTAAAAAATACAACTTCCATGAATATTTCAGGATTACATAATGTATGAGTTTTCTACTGTTCCACATTAATTACCACAAACTAAGCAACTTAAAATGACACATATGTGTTATCTTAGACTTAAATAGTTACAAAGTCTACACAGGTGTCACCAGGATTGCATTCCATATTTTAGGCACTAGATGACAGACAGCCTATTTCCGTGTTTGGGAAGAGTTGTTGGTCAGATTCTGTTTCTTGCAGTTGTAGAATGTAGGTCTGTTCCCAGCCCCCAGAAGCTTCATACATTCACTTTGAATTACCTCCTCTTTCCTCTCACATGTCTCTGAACAGAGACTTTTAAGGAGTTGTGTGATTATATTAGACTCTACCAGAGATCACATCTGCAAGGTAGCATTTCACAGGTTTGGGGGATAAAGATGTGGTCGTTTTTTGGAAGAATTATTCTGCCTTCCATATGTAGAACCAAAGCATTACTGTCTGGCTAGTTCTTCTGGGAGCTGGGAGGTCCCTGATATATGGAATGAAAGTGTCTGTTTCTGGAAAGTAGATAACTTCTTTCAGATTGATTCTTCTGAGGATGCTGTTCTGCACTTTCTGAAAGGACTTGAAATAGACTTGCATCTTTAGTAAAAGGTTTTGGGATTGCTTGGGTGAGTTAATTCCCTGGGAAATTATTTCACTTCCATAGTAATTTAGGACATTATTTGACATCTGTTAGTTTGCTTTTACAAAATATAAAAATCTGGGGGAAATTTACCATGTTTCCTATTAGTCTATATTCTCTGACATTACCTCTGCCTTTCCATTTTCCTTCCTATTCCAACATCTGTTGCTGTTTTTATTCACACTAGTAAGTCCTGTTATAAGATGCCATCCATCCCTGAAATCTCCAGCTCCTTTAACATCACCTTCTTAAGTAGCTTTGCTCTTCCTCCTTTTCCCACCCACTCATCTTCTCCCTCAACTAGAGACCTTGACTCTTAAGGTGACTTTCATTCACATTCAAACTCCCTTTCTTGCCACATTCCCTGTTCCTCTTCCTTGAACTCCACTGCTAACTATCCATCCCAGACTGCCTTGATTCCCAAAGCTACTACTAAATCTATCCCATCCACCTCACCATAAACTACTCTTATTTCTTACCCACAGTTTTCAGTGTTTCCAAAGATCTTCGTTATCAGAAGCAGTGTTCTTTCATCCAGAATTATGTATCTTATTTCTCTACTGCATTTAACTACTTCCTTCTTTTTTACAACATTGTACTACAGATTCTTTTATTTTTTCTTATTTAAAATTTTTTTTAATTTTTAAATTTTATTAGTTCTAATCAGTTGTACATGATGATAGGATGCATTTATACATTTTGATATATCATACATAAATAGAGTATAATCTCTCATTTTTCTGATTACACATATTGTGAGATCACATTGGTTTTACTTGGTTCTTTTTAATTACATGTAACATTAGGATTCATCAGAGGCAGGAAAGGGGAGTATTCCCCATTTTCCTGGTGTTTCCTTCCCTATCTTTTTCCCTATACTCAGGGAGGACTTTGGTTTTACATAAACTACCCTAACATTCAAGTGTTTTTCCCTGAGAAGAGCTTCATGTCCCAGGGAAACAATAGTCCTGAGACACCCAAAATTTAAAATATATAAAGGAAAAGGGAAAACTGAGTATGTCTCAGGGCTTCTTGACAACATTTCCAGAGCAGAGAATGTGGAATCTTTTTAAAGGTTTTTTTGGCTTAGGAAGGTCAAATTATCTTCTAGAACCACTACATCAACTTAAAGTCCATCAGGAATGCATGTTAGTTCCCATTTAGTTGAATTTTTTTAAAAAAGCATTTTAAAGTGAATCCTAATGCTACTTCCTTCTTGAAATCCCATGGCTTTTATTTTTCTGGTTTCCACAGACTTTTCCACTCCGTATTTTTGTGACTCTTCTGCTTCAGAGGAATATTCCCTGAGATTCAGTTTTACTCCTTTCCTTTTAGGCACTCTTGGTAAAAATGATCACCTAAATAGCACCTCCATGCCTGGGCGATGAAATCATAAAGCACCTATTCTTTCCTAAATAATCATCTCATTCAAGTGAGGTAGTGAAATTTGCCATCTTCCTTTGAAGGATATCTTACCATCTTACCACTACACTTTTCAGCTCCTGCAAATCTACTATTAAATAACCAACCTGTACTGATGCCCTCTGCAGCTTTCTTGAACCAGAAATTCAGATCCAAATATGACCACTCCAGGTTATGAGTGTTGAACTTCTAAGTGCATGTCGGACATGGCTTAACCTAATATATGCAATTTTACTTTTTGAGTTTACATCTCTAATTCAATGACAATTTACCTGTGGATCTCATTATGTCCGGGTTAGGTAAAATGTTATACTGATACTTTCATTTGAAGGCAGAACAAGTAAAGCATTATTTCTGTAACTACTGAAGGTAAAATAAACAATAAATACAACAGGAAAGTCCTGTTCGCTGAACTGGATAAGCTTTAGGGACAGTGTTCTATGAGTGAACCCATAGATTTCTTTTCTACTCGCTATGAACATCCACCACTTGTGTTACAAATCAATACTAATAGAATAGCATGGTGTTCTTGCCCCCTTTGGACTACATGAATCATTGCAATCAATCCGATTTGCATTCATAAAAGCCATGGTGTACTGTAAAAGTGAATATTGGAAAAAATAGAGAAATTTAAAGCCACATATAAAATAAATGCATTTCAAGATTTGATAGAAAAATATCTAATAAAAGGTAACGCCTTAAAAATGAGCTTTCACCAACATTTATATATGATCATTGCCATCTAAATGTCCCCCACCTTTACATGTAGCAATTCTAAATTTTGCTCATGTCAAGATCTTTATTTGTATGTTCTCTTAACGATGTGTTTTGAATTCAGGGGTTTTCAATACTTGTTTCATTTAGAAGATTTTATTTTATCATAGAAATACACAATACTGGAGAAAGTACACATAGAAAGGAGTTTTGGTTTTTTGCAATTTCTCTATTAGATATCAGAAGCAAAATCACTACCTCACTACAGTTTCTTTCTATAATACCAGTCAGAGAGACACTGAAGCCAGTTCACATCAGCTTAAAAGAACCCAGATTGAACTTCTCTTCCCATTCTACATTCTGATGTCACACTGGTAGCCAGGAATGAACTCTGGTGATATTATTCACACCACAGAAAACAGCATATGCTACAAATTAGACGTTTTTCTCCCCAGAGCCTGGTTTAACCATTTCTATGACATATTATTGTTGATACAGCTTCCATAACAATGTAGTTAGCTGTGAGATCTGGGGAAACAGTTGCTTTTGTTATTGTGTGGTGTATGTGTGTGTGTGTGTGAGTGTGGTTTACAGTTAACTAGGGACTTACCCATTTCTGTAGTAAAACCGTCACTATGAACTGTGAATCCTTTTTAGTAGTAGGGTTGCATACTACTTTGACAAGGGAGTAATCACAGTCACTATAATAAAATGGACTCTCAGCCACATTTTCAAAGAGAATTCATAAATTGTATCAAATTAAAGTTGTCCTGATGACTTTAAACAAACTAAACTTTAAGGCAAAAATGAAATTGTCCTATGGGTCATTCAGATAGTTTTAAGAAAACATTAAAAACAATAGTAGTAATAAAAATCAGGTTTGATCAATTTGGTATGGAGTTAGAGAGGTTTTAAGAACAATATTTTTTTTTGAAATTGTGTTAAAATAATCCAGTTTAGAAAGAGAATAGTAAACTTACACATCTTTGAATCTTTTATCAAAATAGCATAGGAAAAAAGGCAGATTCTTTCCTTCTACTCTTTTTCCAGTGCTCCATTCCCACCTCCCTTAAACTGTGGGCTTCTATTATCTTAGAAAAAAAGAAAAAAGAAAAAAAAAAAAAAAAAAGACAAACAGAAACCTTTAGGAGCTTAGAGGTACGTATGTTTGATAACCTAAAGAAAATTCTCCAGTAAAAGAAATATTGCTGAACTTGATATAAAATCAGAGTCTTGCCTTGATGATTTTACAATTGAAATTAACACATTGAAAGTTTTTAAGAATTGATAAAAACTATTTCAGAGTGACTCTCATCAAAAGACTAAATTTGATGTTTTTAAGGAACATTGAATAAATCTAAGATATATTTCTTTAATGAAACTTTCAGTTAGGAACATGGGTAAACCTTGGCAACTTTTTCCCCCAGCAACTACTTAAACTAGACTTGTGAGGCTTAAACCAGGCCTTGAAAAACTATTGCCAACAGACCAAATCTGACCTACCACCTGATTTACATACTTCCTGTGTTAGTAATGATTTTTATATTTTAAATGAATGAGAAAAATCAAAACAAGAACATCTTGTGATGGGTGAAATTATAGTAAATTCAGATTTCAATAAAGTTTTATTGGAACACAATCTCACCCATTCTTTCATGTCTTCTATGGCTCCTTTCAGACCACAAGGGAAGATTTGCGTATTTGCAACAGCTATTATATGGCCTGCAAAGCCTAAAATATTTACTATCACTCTCTTTATTGAAAAAATTTGCTGACTCATTGACTAAACATTACTGCTTTTTTATTTGATGTTCTCACTCCATTCCTTTGACTTGATTCAAATTCAAGATGAACTGTTTTCTTAAGGATATCAAAGAACTACACAAGTTAATTATGAGCCATGTAAACAAGGAAAGAATTGGTACATATGCAATCAACTGAATTCCTAACAGATTATATGTTCAGATTTTCCCTTTTCCTCTCAATGGTCTCCAGCCAAAGGCTCTTGAACAGCTGGTGAATCTTCTGCTCCTCATGTTCCCTTCTTACCAGAACACAAAAGACAAAAGGGCAAAGCTTTGGAACTGTTAAAAAGAGGTTAACAAAGATAATCTCGTGACAGAGACTTCATAATTATATTATATTCTGTTTTTGAGTGGTAACATTAATTTGTCAAATGCATACTTTTAAAATGTGTCCAAGTTTTATGTACTCTGTTTTGGCATTACTTAATTTTCCAATACCAAATCCCTCAGACAAATGGAATTATCTGGACCTTCTCAGGGCTTGACCATACCTCTGGGTGCATATGCTATAATGAAGATATGAATATGATCTCATTCAGGTAACTAAACTGAGGAAAAGAAAATAATTAGCTCTATATTCGGGGTGAGCAAACAGAAAAAAATGGATTTCGGAAAACTTATGGATTTTCCCCATTAATCCTTTTTATTACTTTTCTTATGTTACCAAATGTGGTTTAAAATAAATCTATATTCATTTCCATCCTGTTTAGGTTTTCATAAATATGAGGATAGAGAGAGAAGGAATCTAACATCCCATTTTTAAAAGATAAGACTTACTTAGAATTATCTGTCTAAATCCCAAGCTACCTTAAGGTCTTGTTTCAGAGGAAGAAAAACAAAGTACAGAAATCCAGGGATACAGTTATTGATATTGGGATAGGGACACATTCATTTTCACCAACAGAATAATCCTAATCTATAAGTAAACTAAAAAAAAAAAAAAAAAAAGAAGACTTAGATTTCAGTTATCAATTATTTAGCATTTAATCCTGATAGGAGCCTTGGTAGATGATATGTGATATCTTCCCAATATTACAGTAGAGACATCATTATAAAATGACTTTTTCAAGGTCACAAAAGTAATAATTAACAAGGTCATGTTTTATAATCAAGCCTTCTGATTCTAAACTCATATCTTTTGAAACTATTCTTCAAGAAGAATGACAGAGTTCAGGAAAAGCACCTAAGAATGTTCTTAATAATTTTTCATGTTCTAACAAATAATGTTTATGTTTGTTATTTGAGTTTGTTAAAACTGAAAATATGGATTTATTTTTTTCTCATCTCCCAGGAAAATTTCTTCCCTAGTATTTTACCAAAAATGCGTTAGGAATTCACATGTATTATGCTTTTGGATGCATCTCTGTTATGTGTGGCTTACTATGACAGAAGAAGGGAAAAAAAGAGCATTCAATACATAGATCAGTTTCCAAAGTGAGTAAAAAATAGAAATAGAAACATGATATTATTAAGCTAGTACTTTTGTTTGGTTGGTTGTGTGATTTTTTTTTTTTTTTAAAGAATATGTTTTCTTTCAGTGGCTTGGCATTTCTGTCTATTGTGTATTAGATTTGAATAATGTAAAATTATGCCTAAATCTGTTTGCAATCTCATTTTAGAGTTTATTCCATTTGTTAGCTGTCCCCTAAAGAATATTTCTTATTTTACTAACCCAGGATTTGCATATTCTGTATGTAAAACTTAGGTTATGTGTGATCCTCATTTCTAAGCTTCTCTACAAAGTGCTAAAAGATTCTCTTTTGCAAAGCTGAAGTATAAAATGGTTGTATCTCTCTCCACAGTACTGAAGTCATTCTGATTTGATCGTTTCATTTTGGAAACTTTATTGGGAAACGATCTGAATTTACACAGAGGGCTTAATTTCTTTTTCAAGAATAGGCCCTAAAATGCTGTGGAATTTTATTGATTTACTCTGAGAATCACTGCACTGCCCTTCAAGAAATCTGAATTGGAAGGACGTACTGCAGTTGCTGTGTCAGAGCTGAAGCCATTTGTCTCACAACATTGCACAGTATATATTGGGACTTCAGATACATTTTGCTTGTCTAAAATACAGCTTTTATATTTAAGTCATTTTAATGGCAAGCTGGTATAAAAACTAATGATCAGATCTTCTGATGTGGATTTTATTGTGACAAGTTTGTACTTTGTCTGGCATCCAAAATTTGGTTCCTTTTGCAGATAGCCCTTGACAGACTGTGATTTGATGATACTAATCAGTCCTCATCCATTTTTAAGAAACCTAGTTTCCTTTATTGTGCCATATCCCGTGTTCCTACCTTCTTTTAGATTGGATGCTTTTTTTTTTTTTTAACTTGTCAAAATCCCAGTTTCTCTGCTTCTCTTGAATAGGACCCATGAACGAGAACTGAGTCCATTTTGGGGTCACAGCCTCTGTCTGTGGTCTTGTCCTCCCAACAGGAACAAACAGGCCTGGCCCATGTGTTTTCTCCCCTCCTCTACTGGTGAGGATTTCAGAACTGACATAGAAATTACCAACTTTAAAACTGGAAATATGACTTTTAAGAGACAGTATGAGAATAAAGAAAAATAAAATAACCCAAATTTACATGTCGTTCTAATTTCACATAGCAACATTTCATAATTATTCTTATATAGAATTTTTTCTCTATAAGATGGGATAATTTGAAATTATATTTATTGTTACACACGATCTTTGAGTAACCAGTGACTACTCAACCCAAATTTTAAGTTGGCAAGTCTCTGTTAATTATATTTTACTATTTGATCATTTTTTTTCATAGACAATGTAGTCTGTTCATTTTCATTACTTGGAGGTAACCATAGAGTAGGCATGGAATGTACTTTCTGGCTTGTATCTGTGTGAAGTGAGAACATGATTGAAATTATAGGAAACTAATCTACAACTATTCTCTGAACCCACCACACTAAATCTCAAGATGGTATCAATAATATCCTTTTAACAAACATGTGTTTTGTCACTATATGCCAGGTACGCTCTAGGGTTGGGAATGAACTGTGAGTAAGACTCCTCAGTACTCAGTACTCAGTACTCAGATTACAGAACTCTCTGGAGGTACACAAATAGAATACTGTAATAAAATAATATAAGCATCCTAGGATTTTCCACCTTAACTTTGGTAGATCAGGACATTCTATGTAACGTGAATAGCATATGTGCAGGTCTAGAAAAATTTAGTTGGAGAAGTGACTTATAGGGTAAACAGTGGGCAGGCCAGAAAGGACAGTACTTTATTAGAAGTTCGTTCTGGGAATTGGATACCACTGATGGACTTTCAGGAGTTCCAGGGCCTTATCAGGTCAGATCTGCAGCAATTTGGGATGTTGGTGATTGGATCTGAGAAAAAGAGATTAGAATGAAGAGAAGAGAATAGATTGAACAGAGAACAGACCAGACTGGGTTACTGAGTGAATTAAGAAAGAAAGAAAGAAATTATTAAGGTAAATATTGGCATGGGCAGATGATGAAGCTTTACTTTTGGTCATTTATGTTTGGTGGTTCTGTTAAAGAATGTTTGCATGGTGAAGATGATTTGACCTTTTTTTCTTTGCCTGTTAAGAATATATATGTAGTGTTTATGTGAAATATAAACATGTTTCTTTAAGTTCCTTAACAAGTAAAAGGTCTCAACTAGTGTAACAACCTATCTGCTTACCAGAGGGGACAGATGGCAGCTGCAGATTAGGAGGAGGTGGTTAGAAAGTAAGGAATATGAATTGGTGTGGTCAGGCCTACCTCATCAAGGTGCTGAACGCCAGGTATAAGATACACATGAGAAGGTAGGGAAGTGTACCTGCAGGCCAGGAGCAATCGAGGGCCTCTTAAACAATGAAGTGATTGCTGAAAGCTGGGACAGTTTGTCTTCTATTTTAAAGTCTCAAATGAGAGTTGATGTCAGTCTCAGCCAAATTCCTTGAAATACTGTCATATATTTCAGGGAGCTGTAAGGGGATCTTTTATTACATCCTTTCAAATCCTGATGTGCCCTCTAGAAGTTGGCTTTAAAATACTTGTAGTTTTTTTTTCCAAGCACAGACTCAGAAGATTAAAACTCTTTTTATTTTTTTTTTTATTTCCAAGTAGCTACAAACTTTACTTTTGAAGTTGAGATTTACTTTTTTGAGGAAAATATGAAGGACTTCTGTCTAACGTTGCACAATTTAAACTTTCAAGAACATTATAATATATTCAACTTATGTGACTTTAGGCTGCCAACTTTTTTAATTTTCTGCAAATACAATTATCTGAAGCTTTGGGTTTCCATATAAATGTCTTTGGGTTTCTTTAGGCACCACGCATAGCTTCAATATTGCATGGCCTTTTTAACATAAAAGAGGGATGATAGAAAAATCTTTCTTTCTCATTTCATTCTGGGCCCTTTTTATCTCTACCTTTCCCTCTTTTCAGTTTCAGGGCCAACAAATACTTATTCTTAGGATAATTACATGTAAGGCATTGTGGTAACCCTGGAAACACAAAGAGAATAAGACTCTACCATTAAGGGGTTAGAATCTTTTTCTCTCCTTCTCTCCTTTTAACATTCACTTCTTTCATGTTTTTCCTCGCTAATTTTTGTTTCTAAACGGACTATTTTGTATATATGTGAGAGTAAGCTGTTTTTTCCCACCTAGTTTCAAGTGCACAAATACACATACATGATGTCTACTGCATTGAATGTCTTCATCTTCAATATGGCAACTGGAGGAGGCTGTAGATGGTGTACCTTTTTATTTCTTTGTTCCACTTTCACTTCTGTGAGATAATACCTTGGGTCAACTCTGACTGTACAAAAATGTGCTTGCATTTGTGGATCTGCTTGTTAGTCAACAAAGCAATGATGACAAGATTTGACCAAAACGCAAGTGGATGCAGTGTAGCTCTCCTTTCATATAAGTACAGGATAAACTCTCTGTGATACGCACTCACTGTCCATAGCCCCATGCCATAGTGCCTCCAGGGAGACGGCCGTGCTGCCCTGGCTTTCCTGGCCCACTAAAGACCCTGATACTGCTGCTCCCCATCCTCTGAAAGTGAAGATCCTCTCAGAACTTCGGAAAAGCTTTTCTTTGTAGTTTCACAGAGTTTTGAGCCCCTGTGTCTTCTTCAGACAATAAGTGTTCTGACAACCTGCCTGATGCAAATAACTGACAATTTCAGCATCTCTCTGTGTGTCTGCTGAGTAAACTTTCCCACGTGGCCCATCCTCATGGCAAAATGAGGCCTCAGGCCTGCCTAAAGTCTATTACTACAGCCTCCAACTTCTAAAACTTTTCTATAGATGAAAGCCATTGCAAGCTTCTTGGTCATTTCTTTATTATTATTTTGCACAGTTTGAATTTGCAACTTCAGCTTAATTGTTGAAAAGACTGTAGAGCATAGAAAATCAAAGATTTCATATTAACCTCCAACCTCAATTTGTACTACCTGTTTAGAGCAATGTTAAGGAAAATTCAGAAGCTCCTTATGGGTTCAGTGAGACAGGGATTCAGTCTATCAGAGATCTATTCCATAGATAAAGGAGGGGAATAATGGCATGTGTTCCTGACATTTCCCATTCCTGATCTAGCCCTATGCTAAATCTTTAAAAGAGAAAGGAAGACAGACTGCTTATGTGGCCCTCCCTTGGGCATACATCGGCCTGTTGGACTCTAGCAGTGAGTTATATTACAAGATCTGCCAGTGACGATGGATGTGATAAGAAATACATCACTTGGGACATTTCAAACAAGCCTGGGAATGTTTGGTAAAAATAACAGAAGAAATGGATCCTGCAGCTTTTTCTAATAGATTTGCTTCTGTGATCGCAAAGGAAGTCTCAGGACATAACCTTTTCTTGAAGCAAAATGGATGTCACTGACATGGTAGAATTTGTAGGTTCTGAGGACTCTAGTCCTATAGAAGTGAAAATCTTTTTTATTAGCTAGTGGGTGGTCCTTTGAACTTGATTAGGGAGGATGAGTCCCGGTGGTCTACTAAGGAAATTAAGCCCTGCTATGCAAGTAGAGTGTAGAGTGTAGAATTAAAGGACTTGATTGAAGAGTAGACACAATGGTCTTGGACCCAATATCTGTTTTCTAATTGAGGATACTGAGGCACTGGAGCAACTGGATTCATTATTTTCAAGGGGAAAGAAGTCTAGCCAGGTGCAGTGTCACATGCGTGTAATTCTAGTGGCTTATGAGGTTGAGGCAAGAGGATCGCCAGTCCAAAGCCAGCCTCAGCAAAATTGAGGTACTAAGCAACTCAGGGAGACACTGTCTCTAAATAAAATACAAAACAGGGCTGGTGATGTGGCGCAGTGGTCGAGTGCTCTGGAGTTCATTTCATGGTACCCCGGAAAAAAAAAGTCCAATATATCTTTAGTTATTACTTATTGTCTTATAGACTAAGAAACTGAAAGGGAGAGAGTTTAAGTAATGTGTTTCACACCACACAGCTAGGGTAGTAGACAGTCAGAACTTGCCTCCAACTTGGTCTGGCTCCTGAGCCCATATACTCTACACAAGATCACATTGCTTTTTTGTTATTTGTTTATTTATTTGGGTACCAGGGATTGAACTACTCAGGGGCACTCAACCACTGAGTCACATTCCCAGCCCTATTTTGTATTTTATTTAGAGACCAGGTCTCACTGAGTTGCTTAGCACCTTGCTGTTGCTAAGGCTGGTTTCGAATTCTCATGATCCTCCTGCCTCAGCCTCCCAAGAGCTGAGATTATAGGTGTGCACCAGCTCATATTGCTTTTTTAAATTACCATTTAAATCATTGATTCAATTCCCAATCCAATGCACTGACCAAATATCTTCCTCTACTAAAATCTGATCGCTGCCACTTTGAACTTGTTAAGGATCTGATAAACCAATTTATGACAATTTAATAGTTGACAAGATTCAATGCCTCATAATCTTTACTGTGTACCTACCTACATTGTGACCATCTGTAGAATATAAAAGAGGTATTACTTCTGCCCTTAAAAATTCCTTAGTGTTACTTCACTACCACCTGTCTAGTCAACCTATCAATTTTTTGTAAACAATTTTATGATAAATTATAACTATATTTTCCATCATTTCCATCTTAGAGAAAAATCGATGACTAATTCTCAGGTTTTTTATGGAAATCTTTTTCCATAACATTGTATTTCTTTACTTTTTTCTTATTAAATATTAGGACTAGTCATCTTACTAAGGTTTTCTTTGATTACTTAAGAACTACTAGAAAATGTACTCGAAAACTTCAAATATTAACTAAGTTCAAAACTATCTTCTCCTATAGCTTTTGGCATTGTTCCCTTCTAGGAAAAGTTGAAGATCTTTCCAATCTTCTGGGCCTAGTCACCATTAAAACCTAAAGAAGAATTGGTGGCATGAAGTATCTACATATCATTGCCTCTGGTCCAGATCAACAGGCCGGAAAGATTCAAAACCCAGGGAGCCCAAAGCTTTGTTCTATTATAAAGACATGCGATGACCAACACTTCTCATTGAAAGGATATTTCAGTGAAAGTTTTTGCCTAGCAACTGCTGGTTACTGAGATTGAAATGTTATGTCAGGTTGATACCCTCCTACTGTGAGGCACCATTTAAAATATGAACAGCTACTTCAAGTTGGAGAAGGGTACATTGTTGGTATTTCCAGAGCCCAGGACTCTGCCAATAATTTCTTTACAGTCAAGGACAAGCAGCCTGCTTTCCCATTTCCCCCTATTTCTGTCTTCAAGCCGAGTCCTTTTCTCTTTTCTTATTCCATGCAGAGAGTTGAGAGTGGCTATAAAAGAAGGTATCTTAGGGAAGGTGTAACAGTTGCTTTGATTTTTTTCTTTCACCTGGGTCTAGGTTGACATTCTAAAGATAGAAAACATCATGATTTCTATAGAAATTTTGATAAGTGTATCTTAGTTAAAGTTTTAAAAATAAGGAAAGCACCAGGATCATTTATATGTACTAAACTAGGAAAAAATATTTAAATGATAATATTTGGGCTGATTTGACCACAATGCATACAAAACACTCATCTAGGGGTTCTCAATTCAGAACTGAGTATTAGAACCATGAGGGAAGTTTTTGCAGTTAATCCTCCCCTCTACCCAAATTCTTAGTGATGGAGTAAAAAAAAAAAAAAAAAATGTGTTCAAACATCGTGCACAACCATAGAAATGAAAAGATGTACCCCATTTGTGTACAATGAATCAAAATGCAGTCTTCAAAAATAAAAAAAAATTTAAAAAAAGAAAATAATTTTCATAATATGTTTAAAGAGTCACGCAAAATGTTTTCATTTCTAATCCTCATAAATTTGTTTTTGGTAAGAATGGGATCCAAATTAAAATAAATTATACTCCATGTATGTATAATATGTCAAAATACATCTACTGTCATGTATATCTAAAAGCAACAAATAAAAAATAAATTTATAGTAAATTATCTTAAAGAAGTAATTCAGAATAAGGAAAAAGCTACATGAGAAGAGTTCAGAGTAATTTATTATACTTGAGATTTTAAATAGTCTGAATAGTTAATGGGCAAAAATTTCTGTCCACATCATCTCAGACCCACAATATAACACCACCTGCCCAGGCTGGTTTTGAGGCCTGTCTAGTGCAGAGTTGGCTCTGAAACCAGGCAGACTGCAGCTTACTAGTGACAGATATCTGTGACTCTAGTGGACTTGGCAAAGTCAGGGGCATTAAGTATGGATGTTATTGTTGAAATTATATTAAAATATAGACACTGCTTGTAAATGAACAGAAGGAAATATAGAAAAGTTAAAATGACTTGGCTTGAGATAATAGTATTATGCAATATTTATTTTCTTTCATTTTAAATTGTGTTAACATAATTTTAATGTCTGTACAAACATTTTAGTGAGAACTATTGGCAGGCTAAGAAATTTTTTAGCTTTATTAATTTATCTAAATAGTAAAATGCAATAACATCACAGAGCCAGACTCAAGTAGCTTGCACTCAGTGCCTTCAGAATTACCATTTGAATACACTATCACTAAGTATCTCTTTCTACATTGGGATGGAAAACCGATCACTCTTCCATTAATGTCACACTTTTCTATTAGAATATCATCTCTCAAGATTAATATTATTCACTTTTAGGAAATGACTACCGTACACATTTTATTATATTAGCTCGTCGTAATGTCAGGAAAGTTGTACTGAATGATTCAAGGCAAGTAAAAGATTTGAAGAGGAGAGGTTCAGTTAAGATAAAGAAAATCCCCAGATAATGGTGTGTGGCACCTGGAGTGGGAAGCAAATCAAACTGTGATTTAACACTGGGCTTGACCAGTAAGCAAGGCAGTGTGTTTCCTCTGATACCTGTTGATAAATTGCTCCTAGTGGCCTACATTGGAGATGATCCTTTATCATAGGACTTTCCCAAATAAAAGCATCTTATGGTCTGGGACTTTCCCTGAACAAAATTTAATTCAAAATGGAGTGTGTGTATGTGTATATGTGTGCGTATATTCTGTGTCAGGTACCTTCCTTGACATCCTAGACCTTACAATCTCAAATCAAAACTATTTGTTCAGTCTCCACTGCTATGCAACCACAGTGCTAATGGTTGCCAGTATTTGTCTCAGCTGCCAGTGTTGACATTTAACATGGATTCCTCAAGGCATACCTTCCATACACCCTCTCTCTTCCCAAAATATCTCATTGCAAAGAATGCTAAGTCAATGGGCAAAAACTTTTTGACGAGGCCCCCTAGTATTAGAACTTAAAGTCCTTGCAGCCTTGATTGCAGGTACTGAAAACCATGAGGTTATGATGTTTCATTTCTTTCTACTCCTTCCTGATAGTTGGCAGAAGTTCTAGTGGATGAAGTGCTTCCTAAATACTAATGTACATGTGAATCACCCAGTATTTTTCTAAAATTCAGATTCTCCTTCAGGAGAGGTAAATGGGACTTCAGACTCTGCTCTTTGAGCAAGCTCTTTGGGTATACTGGTTGAATTGCTTATCTATGAACTCTACCCACCTGAATAGCATGGAACAAGGAAGAACCAACATGAGAGACAGAGGAGGAGAAAATGCAATCTTTTCTTACAACAAACTAGTGATAAGTCTTCATCACCCATTCCAGTAATCTACATGATTATTCTTAAAGTCTGAAATTTGAACTTTTGAAATTTCTACCATTTTATTCTGCTCTAAATTTATTTCCTCATTCATTCTTCTTTTCTTATCCCACACAAGAAAAAAATGGAAATAATCAACTAGATAATTTCTTAATATAACTTGTAATTTTTGATATCTGTATGAGTCAGCTTTTCACTGCTGGAGCAATGTGCTTGAGACAAACAATTTAAAAGGAGGAAAGATAAAATTTGGCTCATGGTTTCAGAGGTTTCAGTCCTTGGTCACTTGGCCCTGTCACTTTGGGTCTGCGGTGAGACATTATATCATGATACAAACCAAGTGTTGAAGGAAACCTATTTACCTTGTGGCCAACAGGAAGTGAAAGAGAGAAGTAGGGGCCAGGGTCCCAAAATCTCCTTCAAGGGCATGCCTCCAACTTAACTTCCTTCCACTAGGCCCACATTCTTAAGGTTCTACCACCTCCCAGTAGCACCAGAGGCTGGCAACCAAGACTAGAACACATGTCTTCGGTGGACATCTGAGATCCAAACATAATAATATCCTTTTAGTAAGATTCTATGTAGTAGATGCAGAATTACAAGCAAGTAAGACATATATATTCCACTGAACTTCTTAAGACTATAAAATTACCAATTTTATAATTAACATGTAATGTTCTCAGCTTATGTACATATTGTACTTGGGAAAAAAAGAAATAGATGTAGCATTAAGAAATCTCTATTTGGAGTAAGAGACTTAATTTTTACATTCAGCTATTTTAATTTCATGATTATTTTGGCAATATTCTTATCTTCAGAAAATGTCCTTCCTCATCTGTAAAATGGGTATGATAGCAGCATCAGGGGATATTGAAGATTAACATAGAAAGCATTCATGTAAAAATATCTCGCAAATTGAAAGCACTTTACATAATTGCTCTATATCAATTATTCATTTATTTCATGTAGCTTGCCTAAAATCACAATATGCTTTTTTGCACTTTGCAAACCACTATATGTGAATCTTATTCGATTTAAACATAAGAAACTCATTTAAAAAAAAAAACTCCTAAACTCACTGTACCTTTAAAAAGAAAACAAACTCATAATATGCACACAGAATCTATTAAGAAAGTAATCCCCCAAACAATAAAATGTACTAATTTTTTGAGAAATAATTATTTAAGCTATTACAAGCTCCAGTGCTTTTATAGCTAACATTTTTCCTCTACCTTTGCTAAATCTAGTAGTTTATCTCAATTATTAAGTGACAGCAATATGTACGTATCTAAAAGGTGAAATAAATCCATATTAACCTTGCATATAATGGTTTCTAAAACAATGATCAAACTTCATGAGAATGCAAAAATACTCCTTAAATATGATAATCATTCAGAAATACTGAGGCATGTATCTAATGAGTCAAAAATATTAATTTCCTTTTTCTCTCCTTCAATATATGTAAATGTTAGCAAGCCTGCACAAAGGCTGAATCAGAGATTAGCTCCAAACTGTCAAGGAGAATATCAAAACGCACCTTCTAGGGCATGTAGGCAAACCAAACACTTAGCAGAGACAGGCTAATTTATCATAGTGCAGTTGCGATGGCAACAACAGTTCTTGGTGCCATGTGACCCAGAGCAGTTTCTGTTGACTGGCTCTAACTGACTGTCAGTTCAGCAAAGGTTCCACTGTTCCCAGTGAAAAGGAAGAGAGAGCATTGATACTTGTTGAAAAGGCATAATAATAATAGTGTATCTCAAACCATGAAAGCATCCCTTTGTCTCCTTGACGTTTATTTTTATTCTGGTTAAAGAGATCCCTCCAATTTTTGTTACACAAAGGCCCCTTATTTATTCACGGATTAAATATGTGTTCCTCTATTTACTAAGAATTCCATCTATGCCAGTAGAGTTGTGAACAAATATTTGAATCTTTTATCATAATAATATTTTATTTACAATGTGCTAAATTTTGTACTACATTTTTTTCCTAGTGTTTTTCATAAGATCATGAGAAAGGTGGTTGCAGGAAATATAAGCCAGTAACTAAATTTCCCTGCCTATAATTTTCTCAAATATAAAAAATGGAGGCTGGCAGTGCTCCCTTCTGATCTGAAAGAGGAGATCTTTAGGGAAGGTAGACAATAGGTTTGTACATAATTTTTCTTGTCTCCTTTTCACTGTTATTTTCATTGATGGGTAAGTAACAAGGGCCATAGAGATAGTCACACTCTTTGATTCAACAATTCCACTCTTGGGATTTTATCTTGGGGGAAATTTCACTAAAGAAATAGTTTTATGATATAGGAGAGAAAGAATGAGATTTGGAGTCAGATGGATATGAATTTCAAATCCTGGTTCTGTCACTTGCTGAGTGAATGCGCTTGGGGAAATATTTTACTTCTATGAGCCTCAAGTTTCCTAATTTGTAAAGCAGACTTGAGAGTATCCACCCTGAACGGTTACTGGGAACCTTATAAATCATGCGTGCTAAGCATCTGGTATCTGCCCCATGTATCTAAGCAAGCTCTCAATATGTGGTACTTCTCAGTACAGCATCATCTATAAGACAAAAAACTTGGAAATAATATCTATGCCCAGAACTAGAAATATGAGCCAGTCAATTTTATGTTCATAAATGAGATGTATTGACAGAATTAAATACGATGTAATCATTTAAGATTTTTTATTTAAAAAAACTGACCTATGGGGGAAATTTTATGGCATCAAAAATTAAACAGAATTACAAAGAGCAAAAGTGAAATGAGGTACTTTATAATACACAATCACTGTATAAAATATGCATGTCTAAAGAAAGCAATTTGCCAAATGAAAATAATATGGCTAGTGTGATTACAAGTGATTACCGTATTAATGTAGAACATCTCCCACATGACACTCTGCTGTCTTTTCCTTCAAAACAAAATATGAAAGAAAAGAGCATGGAGATTGAAGTGTCCAGAGAAGCACCTTCAATGACCTCCACCAACAACCAACTACTAGATGGAGCCCTTGAACTCTTCCTCTTTCTTTTAAGAGTACCCGTTCACCCAGAGTGCCTGAGTAGCAGAGGCGGTGGTAACTCAAATGCATCTCTGCTAACACCTTTGTGAATTTCGTTGCTTCTGTTCTCTGAGTAGTGCCACCTCCAGTGAGAAACGGCAAAGAATCCATAAGAAAGGATCCATGTGTGAAAGAATTTCAGTTTGTGCACCAAAGAGAGTATGTGAGAAAAAACACTGGGAGGGAAAGCAATTTTCAAGGTTGATTAACAGATATGGTTCGCACTGAGAATGCATTTTTGTTCAAAGTTAAGATTTAGACCTTTGAGCTCCTGGCATACAGGAAGAGTAGCTGTAAGGCCAACTCAGTCTTTTCCATAGGACAAAAAGTTCAATAACCTGAAACGAATGATCACAGGAACGAAGAGACACGTGATTTTCGAGCTGAGTTTTTTTAAAGTGGCAGTGGCAGTTCATTGAGTGCCAGGCTCAGTGCTGACAGCTCAGGAAGGAGTGAGGAAGACAGATAAGAAGGTATTGACAGAGGCAGCTGGGTAGGTCTCTCACTGAATGCTGACACGCTTTCCTCTCTCAAAATTGGGATACGCTGGCCAGCGTCCAGGCACTATTGTCTACTCTGGCAAGGACAGGCCACATTTCACTTCATGCAAAAAGTATGTTCAGCAGAAGAGCTCAGTAATAGCCAAAGAAAAATGCTTGTTCTTTTATTATGCTATTCTTATCTCAACTGCTCCACCTCTAACCATGAGCCAATTCTCAATTTACTTAGGACTCCAAAATATTTTATTGTTGCAGTTTTAAAGCAGAAAAATATATACTGAAAGATTCAAATATAGACTAAAACTCCAACTTGCTGGTCTTGATAGTAATGCTGTCTCATTCACTGTCAGGGTCCCCTCCCTAAGCCTCAGTCACACAACACTGCTACATGAGATATTCCAAATAAATAAATTGTATCCAACCTCCAGTAAAGTATGACTGCTGTTGTCCTACTCATTAACTAGTCAAGGTGGTCCAGTGAAATTTGGTGGCTTTGTGCTTCCTTATGATGGATGGGTACTATCTTTGAACAGTGGTTCTGCCTCCCTAGGCAGCTCAAGAACTCTCTCTGAGCTCTCATTGCTTTATAGCATGTGACCAAGTTCCCATTGATGTTTTAACCATAGCCATCCCTCTTCCCCTAAATCCTTGGGGAAATCATTTTTGAATCTGAGGGAATCCTCTGCTCCATCTCAACCTCTGACATTCCCTTTGCTTCTTCTTGAAAGGGTTTGAGCTTTTGTGAAACAAAAGTCAGCAAGACTGTCAGCCTCTGCCTGATTTGTGGTCAGCCTTAGACTTCTCCAGAGACAATGAAGCATGCAGACTACTTGTATAGGGAAAAGGAAAAGGAGAAAACACAGAGAGAAGAGACTTGTTTCTGCATACTCTTGAACAAAGCACAAAGTAGAGAAATTGTAGGGAGTGTGCAAGGGTGTTTTTGTGTGGAATGATAGTAAGGTTGCTACATGAAAGTGCAAGCACAGAGTCAGATAGGGAGAGACTAAAGCAAACATGAATCAATAACTCAAAATCACCAAGTTGATTGGTGTAACGATTTGTGTTCTCTAATAAAAACCCTGCACACTAATGGTAGGTCAGCTCTAGAGATCACTGTTCCATAAATCAATAACTTTTTCAATTTTATTTGTTCTGACTTTAAGTTAAAAGAGTATCATATTTTGTGTGGTGGTATTCATTAGATGGTATGCTGGTATTTGAATGTGGCATGAGATTTTGTTTTGAATGACATAAAATCTTTCTGCCTTTTAAAATAATCCTTAGAGTTACTAATAGCATTAATTCTGACTTTATCTGTTTTATTTTATTTTATTTTTTTCATTTTCACTTTTGGTTTGATCTTTGCACATTAGATTGGCTGGTTTGGGCACCATATTAGGAGTGCCAAGATCACAGGCACAGATTTCATGGGACCTGGCTAACCTGAATGCAGTCCACAATTATGGATTGTACATCTAACCCCAGCCTGCCAGTTTTAAAACACATTCTTCTAATTTCAAGGGTTATTTTGTGAAAGCATATGAACAAATCAATGGAAATTGATTTCCTATTGGAAAAAAAACTCAGATTTTATGATTCATATCTTATGAGTAAACTAGTATCTTTGCATATGGAAGACATAATTAATTCATTCATTTTCAAACACAACCATCTATAGAGATGTCAGGATAAAACAAATTGACATTAAAAACATTGTTCACTCTTGACAGATCAATAGACTGAAGTCTATAGATGTAGGCAGGAAATGTATTCCTCTTGAATAATATCCAGTTGAGCTTTTCAACATTTTCCAAGAGAATGCAAAGAGGGAAAAAAATACACCCACCTTCTAAGAATTCTTTCTTTTTAAATTTTTTTTTTAATATATGCATTTAGGGTGCAATGGATCTTTATTTTATGTATTTATTTATATGCAGTGCTGAGAATTGAACCCAGTGCCTTGCATGTGCTAGGCAAGTGCTGATCCACAACCCCAGCCCTAGAATTCTCTAACTTACAACTAATCAGGGAGTTTCCAGAATAGTTTTCACCATTGGTGATAAGAATCTATTAAAACTAATCAAGTGAGAAGGCCGAATTCATCTTGAAGCCACACCAATATTGTTGTGAATTGTAGTAAATGGTAGTAAATGTGCTGGAAACAGCCATGGTAACCAGAGATTTAGAGGCTCAGGTCATACACACTTCTTGCCATCTGCAACTCCCTATTCAGGCATTGGGTTTTAACTAGTCTTTATATTATATATATATATATATATATATGTATATATATATATATATATATTTTTTTTTTTTTCCAGGAACCCTAGTGCTTATGTTTTCGTCTTCTCTTATTTTCAAAGCCTGTGCAGTTTCTTTCTTCCTTCCTTTTTAAGCTTAATACTCAGATCTGAAGCCTACACTAGACTTTTTTACTTTTTTTTCTGATTTCTTTATGGGTTATAACATCTTTTTCAGTTGAATCAAGATTGTGAGAGAAAGCAGCAGGCTTTGGATCATGGGCTTTAATAGGAAGCACTAAGGAGGCCCCATCTCTTGCCAAATGAATCATCATGAGCACGTTTTTGTCCTCTGAGTCTCAGTTTCTAATATCTATAAAATTCAGGTAATGATTCACTTTTAATTCATCTTAGGTTTCTTCTGAGAAAAAAATCAGATAAGCACATTGTATAAACTAGCACAGTATTAGCATGTAGCACATAGTAAAAGAGTGATTATTATTTCTTACTGTGACAATCAGATATGGAGAGGTCTGAGTCCCTCTCAGCCTTTCAGACATCCCACTGTTTCTGAGGTCAACGAGAGACCTCTAATGCAGCTTGGAGCTCAAAGCACATGTGCAGCATGCAATAAATATGTTATTCATTCATTCCCTCATTCGCTGACCACTGTAAGTAGAGGGATACTGGAAGCAAAAAAGTAATAAGTTCTAGCTTCAAATATATAGGAGATGCACCTAATTGCAATATTTGATGTGAAATAATTGGGTACATGAAGATATTCTTGGTAAATGTCAGGATTTTGTAAATGTCATGGCTCTTCAAATGATATTTTTATTTATTGTAAAGCTTGAAGAGATTCATATTTTTGTGAAGATTACACAAAAACTGTCAAAAGTGGAAATGAAGCCACCTTTTCATCCAAGAGCTTGAATTAACTAGACTGGAATATAGGATGGATGTTTTAGAATCTGTAACATATCCCACCATTGTGAGATTGAGGAAAGACTGGCTCATAGTGAATGCTGAGAAGAAATCTGAAATACTTTCATCAGCATAATTTCTTGAAAATATGAGAAAATGAAGTTTTCTGGATGGTTTCCCATAATTGGACCAAACTGTCAAAAGAAGCAGAAAGCAGGAAAACAGACTTGTTTTGTGTCAGTTTGGGTGTCCCCCACACTTCAATTACATACTACTGTTACAGCTGAATAAGCTGATTTTTGACATACTATTTAATCAAGTGAGAATAAGGAGGAAGTTAATGAATTTTATCATAAAGGAAGATTCCAAAGAAACCATAATCTTTTGGAGTAGCTTACATTTCTCTAGATTTATACTTATCATGACTATTAGAATCAGTCACACCTGAAATTACATTCATAGTAATTATAGACAAATTTGTAAATCTAATTATTTCTCTGGTAAAAATAAGAATATTTGTATATACCTACATATACATATGTATATATGATATAATACAATAATATAGATATGATATATAAGGTGATTTTTGATGGTGTCTTGCTGAACACCAGGCACAAAATCAACATTCATTATATATCAGTTTAATTTTACTTCAAGTTGTCATACAGATGTTAATATGCTACTTGTTAATAAAATAGCAATACTTGAGCATGTTGAATCCAGAAACAAATTTTATGTACAACCAAAAAGTAAACATACCCTCCTTTTTTTTTTTTTTTTTAATCCAGGCTTTTTGTAAGCCCTGAGCTAAAATGGACAGATCTAAGTACTCTAGCAGTAGTTAGATCAGTTGCTCCCCAGAAAGATGTGTAAGGCAGAAATTCTGGAGCAATTGGCATCAGCAGACAGAGAATCTGATTGCATATATACTGTAGGAAATACCCTCAGAAATCAGGAGGGGCATGCTGGAATTCTTACAAGGCAATCTCTGTTTCTCTCTTCCTTTCTGTGTATTAGTGAGTGTGTGGGCACGTGTGTGTGTGTCTGTGTGTTTTCCTTTATCTCACTTTATCTTTGGTGAATGGCATGTGGGTCTTTTTGTTTTAGTTTTTGTACCAGATTGAGCCCAGGGGTGCTTAACCCCTGAGCCACATCTCCAGCCCTTTTTATTAAAAAAAAAATATTTTATTAGAGACAGGGTCTTACTGAGTTGCTTAGGGCCTCACTAAGTTGCTAAAGCTGGCTTTGAACTCTCAGTCCTCCTGCCTCAGCTCCTGAGCTGCCTGGATTACAGGCCTGTGCCACCAGGCCTTATTGGCATGTAGTGTTTTTTTGTTTTTGTTTTTGTTTTTTTGGGGTGGGGGTTTGGTACCAGGATTTGAACCCAGGACCACTTAACTACTAAACCAGATCTCCAGCTTGTTTTTTTAATATTTTATTTAGAGACCAGGTCTCATCAAGTTACTTAGTGCCTTGATAAATTACAATCCTCCTACCTCAGCCTCCTGAGCTGCTGAGATTACAAGTGTGTGCCACTGTGCCCAGTTTGGCATGTAGTTTTAATCAAATGATTTTCATTCAAACTCTTTTAGTTTTCAGTTTGTCTGTTTGCAAGTTAAACTTAAAAATTTAGTCCCTCATCTATAAAGTTACATGAAGAACATACACTTCCAATGTTGTTTCACCAATTAAATAGGTAATGTAGGTAAAATGACTGTCACGTTGACTTCTATTATGTGTTCAGACAACTTTTCTAATTATTTATTAAGATAAATGAAACAATTGTTACGTATTAATGTCTTTCAAAATAGTATTTTCGGTGTTTTATTTGGAATCTCAACTGTGTTTGTTCAGTACTTCTAACATGTTGAAACATGATATGGCCTACCTATCAATTCTCTGCGACTTACTACACATCTTCAAGGAGGATCAAATGCCAGGATTCTAAAATACATAGAGCGGTTACCTCTTCTGACTCATTTTTTGTCTTCATGGATTATAACAGTTCCCTACTGATGCTGTAACAATTTACCAAACATTTAATGACTTTAAACCCTATAAACATTATTTTTGAAGTTCTGGAGGTCAAAGGTCCTCAAGTCTGTAGGGTTGCACCCCTTAGGCAGGCTGTAGCAGAGAATCCACTGTCTTGTCCTGTGCATCTTCCAGAGGCCACCGGAATTGGTGGACTCATGGCCCCTTCTGCTACTTTTCAATACACCAGCAGCCCAGCATTTAAAATCCCATTTTCTCCTTCCGATCCTGTGCTTCAGTCATCACATCTCCCTTATCATTCTCATTCACCAGCCTCCTTCTTTTCCTTATGAGAACTTTTGTCAATCCATTGGAAAATTCAGGATGATCTCTCCATTACAAGATCCTTAATCTCTTTCTCCAAAATCCACTCTTCCATGTAAAATAACATACTCATGATTCTGGAGACTAAAACTTAGACATCTTTAGAGGCAATTTTCTGTCTGCTGCAGAGAATTTGAAAGAAAAAATTAGTTCTCCTCTTGAGGCCATAAAAGACACTAAGGGAAAGATTCAAATTTAATGTTAATATTTTACTTTATAAGCATGTTTCAAAGGGGATATAGCAACTGAAGTTTTTATTAGTTTTTTACCACGTGATAGAATTTGTGCAAGATATTTTAATTATTTTATTAAATTACCTAAGTCACATCCATTTTTAAGTTGGTTGCCTTGTATACATTTCACAGAAGAGGAAACAGGACTCATAAAACAGTTTATCCAAAGTCACCCAACTAATGTTAGAAACAAGAATCTGGAAAAAACCTGAACAATTCCAAAGTCCACACTCTTAACTACATCATGTTCTAAAACTAAATGTGTCTTAACTAGTACAGTTTAAAAGGATTCCTGACTGGAAGTAATCCCAGAAGCTCAGGAGGCTGAGTCAGGAGAATCTCGAGTTCAAAGCCAGCCTTAGCAAAAGTAAGGCACTAAGTAACTCAGTAAGACCCTGTCTCTAAATAAAATACGAAATATGGCTGGGGATATGGCTCAGTGGCCGAGTGACCCTGAGTACGATCCCCAGTACCAAAATAAATACATAAATAAATAAATAAAATAAATAAATAAATAAATAAATAAATAAAAGGATTCCTAAAATCTAAATAAAATCTTTAAGGATTTCTGTAGTCTTTGTGGCTAATTGCTTATGTACTTTCTCTCTGGTTTTATCTTCTACTGAACTCAAAAAGAAAAATAGTTATGCAAATGGGCAAAATATTCTAGTAAATACACAGCTAGAAAATGTTCATGGTTTTGATATGTAGAACTCTTTTTTCTTAATGAAAAATATATTTTCCTTTGATTCTCATAAATCTTAGAAGATATGAAATCAATATTAAAATATACATGAATGCTGATAAGCTCTGCATTTAATTTAATCAAATGAGTATAGTGAGCTGTTCTTTATTACTTTTAAATTTTAGTAGGACAGTAGGTTACATCTACCCAGGGCATGAATTAAACACTGAAAAAAGAGGAGCAAACTATCTTATGAATCTAGGAATTCCAATATTGATTACCAGCACAAATACTTTAGGGCCAGCAGGGCAAAAAAAAGAAATCAAATAAAGGATGATTTGATTATCATGGTTATCAGGTTTTCTAACTTACATATGCAATAACCTAGTCTGCCAGTATTTCCCAAATAATTATACCAAATGAATGAAACTTTGGATTGAATGATTCATTAATTCTTAAAGTAGGCATATTAGAAAGAGAGTAGAAATGCAAATGTTATCTCACCAGTGAGAGTGCTCCATAATAATAAAAAATATGATTATTTTAAGTTAGAGCTGAGCACTCTAACCTTTTATTCCCTTCAGATTTGGGCTTAATCTTGAATCTTATTATACAAAAAAAAAAAAAAAAAAATAGAAGTCACAGTCTTGCACGACGTTTACCTAAATGTCACGGGTGCAGTGTTCCTTGTCTTAGAGGCAGATACTACCATAACACAAACCAATCCATTATCTGACTATTTCATCTTCAGTCATCTTCAAACTTGTGAGATTGTGAATGCATCATCTTATTTATTGCACTATTGGAAAGATAGCTCATCATACTTCTTAAAAGTTTGTCAACATGGAGCCCAATCTCTAGGTTCTAAACTTGTACAAATTCACTTTGGGGCTTTATAATGAAAAAAGGAAGAATGGGTTACAAAAGGCATACATGTTCTAGTCTCCCAGCCTCTGCTGATCAGAGCTTCTCTTTTCTTCGCTTGTTTTCATTGATTGAGAGATGGGAGAAAGGAAGAAATTGAAAATCACAGTTCCAGTACCTTATAACTGGCAGACAAATATATAAACATGTTTAAAATTAGAAACTTACAGCGTCAAATATTGAATTTTAAATTCAAGGACCACAATATTAAAGTGAGTTGGAATTCAGCAAATGTGCTTCAATTTCTTTTGCTGACTTACTTTTCCAACTTCCTTTTTAAGGTAACTTCAAGTTTCGAGACTCTAAATTTGTCAAATCTAAAAATCCTCCAAGGCAGATTGAAATTCACACGGAGTTCACAGCAATAGATTTCATTTCAATTTGATGTTTAATGCACATACAGAAGAAAATAATGCAGTTGACTTTAGTGATCCGTTGTTTCACTTGTAGTGATTTATTTTCTCCAGGTTCAGTTTCTTATGATACCAGGAATGCACTTAGAGATGTTCAGAAGGGTTTTCTTGCCTCTGTCTGAAGCCTTGCTTCTTTTGTTTGACTGTAATCAAATCTTTTTATTTTAAGCTTGGAAAATAGTCATTTCTTAACTCAAATTTAATTGAACTTGTAAATATGAATTTTCACTCTACTTAAGAGAATATCAAGACATTGACTCAACAGGTTTGCATTATTCTCATTGAAGGAAGCAATTAAAGTGTGTGTGAATTCTGTGACCTGTCCAAAATCATATAGTAAAGAAGTGTCAAAACTGGAAAGAAAGCTGAATACTCCTAGCAGCTATTGTGCTCTCTCACCATGATGTTCCTTCTCTTGTATATAAAACTCTGACAATACAAGTATCTGAAATTGACATTAGGAAGAATTAAGTGGTGTTGATCACTGCTAATGGTAGTACTTGGGATTATTTTCAAATCACTTGATTAATTGACACAGACTCATAGGGAAAGCCTATTCTTACCCTCTACTCAATTTCTAAGCAGAACATTTTTCTTTGTGCCATTTAGAATACATTATACCAATGGCTGCAGCAGAGCCACACTCAGGGCCTTAGCAGCCAGGACAATGATGCACCTTCCTACATGTTCCCCGGGGTCTTTTGTTGCAGATGGTAGCCTTGACTCTTTGCTAAATTTATCACTTACAATATAATGTTTTAGATGAAACAGCTACATTGATCTATAACAATGCAACTAGAAATCTTTAGAAAGGAATAATCAAAAACATTTCTGACTTGGAATAACAAGTTATATAAAGAATTAAATATGTGTATTTTTATATTTTTGATTTCATGAGTAAATGTCCTTGAACTTTAAATAGAAGGAGAAGACAAATGGATTATTTGTCAATCATAATAGAAGAAAAATACATGACTATAGTTCAGGCAATATACCTCCAGTTGCATGTTTACTACAAAAGATTTGAAGAGAATTAATCATTTGTTTTCATAAAATCTCCAAATGAATAATTTAAGATATTTGGCCAAAAGATTTGAGGGAATTGTTTCATGAAAGAATGCAACAATATTAGGTATTCTTAGGAATCAGGAACTCAGGAGAGGATTGATAACTAGATAGACATGTGTTTATGCAAACTATATGGAGCAACACAGTAATGAGGCAATTATTTCAATTTAAGTTTCTGTCTTAAAAAAACAACAAAAGGAAAGAAACTTTGAATTGTCAACATGTGTTAATCAAATGTATGTCAAGCTATTGGCAAATCATAGCCCTTTTTAAAATAATGTAAATAATATTCAAGTGTTTTCATCTAATGTCAAATAACTCCATGTGAGAAAATAAAATTTATTGTCTGAAACGTTTCTTAAACAATACAATTAAGCTAATGAAACGACTTAAAACATCCAAATAGAAATATATTATGATGAAAATTTCTAGGTAGTAGGTCAATTTGGTGGTCAATGGGCTATTGGAGATGTGCCAGAGGCCAGTGAAGCAGTGTCATAAACCAGAGACTCATAGCCCTGTTCGTATGGCCAACATATAGCCTGTTCTGCTTATCAATGGCTGCATGACAAACCAGCCCAAAACGTACAGGCTTAAAACACCAGTTCATTTTTTAGTTCCTGGTTTAATGGTTGACTGGGCTAAACAAGTTGGTCCTCACTTAGGTATTGTGAATGTTTGGTCATATGGTGTCTCTAGTTCAGATCACCTGAAGAATTTACTTGGTTTACAAAAGAAAAAAAGGAAAAATGGCCTCTTTACTCATGATGTTTAAAGACTGTTCCACTAGGAAGTCATGCTTTCCAACAGAATAATACAGACTTCTCAATAAGAATGAAGAAACAGAGATGACTTGTCTTCTTCAACTTCAATTTGTAATTTGTAAGAATCAGTGAAAGATAAAAATGTAGGGTCCTCATTCCACAATTATTTTAAAAAATTCAAGGCAGTGAGAACACAGCATTAAATCAAGCAGGGACCTTCTAAGTACAGGGTCTTTTGTAACTGCACATCTGCCCATGAAGCTGGCTGTGGCTCTGTTAAAGCATTGTCTGCTGCTCAAGCAATGTCACTTGTGCTAACTCTGCATGAAAGAGTGTATGTGTTTACAAAGCGTGAAGAGCTGTTGGTGGCCATCTTGGAGGTATGTTAATACAGTACCTTAAAATGTGATCCAGTTAATTGCTGGTATTGAAAAACTAGAAGATTCTACCCCGCAAATAATACTTACTTGTGTATTTCTTCTAACAATGTGAAACTCTTGCAATGATAACTTTTTCCTGATTAATGCCTGACTCTTTTAGACTGAGAATGAACACATTGTTCCCATACTCTGTACCTAGTTCTCTTCACACCTAGTCACTGTAGGCATTTGAGATTAAAACTTTTGCCTGCTACTAGCATAAGTAATGTCTTATTTTTAAAATGATATAAATATTTATTTTCATAAATGTCGACTAAAATGATATGTGTAATATCTTAAACTTTCAAACATTTTAAAATTTGATTTTGTGAAACTATCAGTCTTTGGATTTCTCATTCCTTTAAAAGGAATAAAGTATGGGTTTATTAATTCAAGGAAATACAATATGATTTACTTTGACAAAGTAATAGTAAATTAAAAATCTGTGTTTTTAGAGGGCTCATTCATATTTAATTTCACATAATACACCTTGTCATGGTACTCTAAATTTTAACCTAATTATTATAATTATGATCTGTTTATGAACATTAACCCATAATTACATGAAAAATGACCAAAAGTAAAAAAAAATTCTGAGCAATAAACATAAACCATATTCTACAGATTCTTATAGCTACTTCAATGTAGTAGGATAAGTAAAAGAAAGCAGAATTTGGATATGTGAAAACTAATATTACAATTTTAAAGTAGTGCTTTTTTAGTGCTAATAGTGGTTTATAAAGATTTCATATCATAATTATATTTCTCCTTATAAAGTACTACTTATTTAGTACTACTTAGTACTATTATCAAAATAAAAATGCTGTATAAATGCATATATTTTTTGACCATTCAACAACTATGAAATCATAATACTTTCCTGTTTCAATTAATTATGATTTTCACATGAATATTAACAAAGAAAATGTAGCTCAATAAAAATGACAGAAAAATTAATGTCTTATAAATACCATCTCATCCACTTAAAAAACAATCAACTTGGAGGGGAGGGAGGGTGAAGTACTGGGAGTGATATTGACCAGATTATATTATTATAGTGTGTGCATATATGAATGTGTAATAACAAATCCCATCATTATGTACATCTATAATTCACCAATTAAAAATGTGGCAGTAAAAAAAGAGAAACAAACAAACAAAACCTAATCATCTCATGATTTAGGGCCTGTGGCTAATTATTTTGTAACAAATTTTCATATATAATTAGGAAATATAGCTCAAATTTTAGAAAAACAAATTCATTTCCCCACACATATTTTTTCATATTCTAAATATAAAAAGTTTTTCTTAGGAAAAAATTAAATGTATTTCATATTTTTATTGCAATGATATTTTCATAGAACCATTTCAAATGTCATCCAAAGTGGTCTTTGACTAAATTTTTCTAAGTTGGTGTATTTTTATTAACTTCATACACTTCATACTTCGAGAACTGCTATTCTTCTTAGAATAGAGGAAAAGACATATTTTGATAAAAGTAATTGCAAGAAGATAGACATCATTACCCTATGTACACATATGATTTCACGAATGGTATGAATCTACATCATGCACAACCATAGAAATGAAAAGATGTACCCCATTTGTGTACAATGAACCAAAATGCAGTCAGTAAAAATAAAAAATAATAATAAAAAAAAGAATCTTGAAGGTCTTTACTGGACAAAACTATCCACTTTGCCTTTTTCTAATCCTATGTGTCTTCTCTGGAAAGTAATTTTACTAATAGAATTATTTTTTATGAGTTATTGAAAAGTGAACAATCATAGTAGATTTTTTGGAGTTAAATTTTTAGAGGTAATTAACCTTTCTAATTATTTGTTTTCTCACTTGTAAAATGGGAAGAGTAACAGTGTCAGCATCATAAAATTGTTCTGAGATGAAATAAATAATATATGAAAAGCTTTTCTAACAATGACAGGCACATAATAATGTTATATGGCTGCTATTATTGTGATGTGATTTCATATCACTTATTTTATCAACTGTCTTAACTAAGAAGCACAAAGTTGAGATAGATGATCTAGTTCAATATTTTTAAACCTTATTTAGCTGTATTAAAAAAAAATTTAACTCTGAGTCTTACAAGTGAAGAGGAAACAAGAGTTCAGGAAGTAAAACAAATTGTCGGTTCGCCACCATGGTTGTTAAGGTCTGTGGGAAAGGAGTAGAGATTGATGTGTTTTAGGATCCTTTTGGATGTCAACCATGTTCTTCAAACTAAACTGGCAAACTACTGATATTTCAAAAGGACTTTCCAAAGGTTTCAGAATCAGCACTTCTAAGGAAATCCCCATCCACATTCTGAATGATTATACATATTCCACTCTGAGATGAATCTGCTTGAAAATGTGTCTGCCACAAACATATCATGCACTGCTCCCTCTAAAAGGGGACTTCATAAAGGAAGGCATACATCTCTCATTTCCTAAAATTTGCTGATCCTTGTGTTTTAGATGTTTTCCAAGATTTTGAGGAAATAATTTTAAAGTTTTCTGAGTAAAGTGTGATAAAATCTGTCTCCGGCATTTCATGAAATCTTTAGTGTAAATCTGAAAACAAAAAAAAAATCATCAGCACTAAACAAAGAGAAAGTATAGAATACTGGTGATTATTTTGCAAACTAATAATGGCTGAGTCAAAAACTCTTTTACAAGTCATTTAATTTCTTGTTCTTTCTTTTCAACAAAATTGAAGGCAATGTTAGTTGAGATATCAGCTGAGAGATTATTAACAGTATATTTTATTATAGGTATGTATAATAAAACTTGGAGGGAGTTCAAAGAATTGAATGAAATTTCTGTACAAAACTTCTTCCTTTCTCATTCACTTATTTATGTGAGTCAGTTTTGTGAACACCGACACCGATAAAAATAAAACTAAGAATAAAATTTATGTTTCATATTCTTATTATAATAATTTAAAGAGCCATCCATGAATATGAAAACTGATTAGAAAATCAAAGGACATCTATCTCATTTACAAATTACATTATAATATATTTTTAATTTTTATGTTTAGTAATTATTAAATATACTTATTTGTTTGATCAAAATAATATCAATAGCAATCAACTAAAAACCTGGAAGAGATAATAACACTTAGATTCTCATAACCCTAGGAATCTTCTGAATTTAAATTTCAACTTATATACATATTTTTGTTACACAAAATTATAAGAGATGATTAATAGAAACTTCCAAATTTAAAAATAATTAATCCATTAAAAGGCAATGTTGTAGGACAGGTAAAATAAAAGTTGAAGGAGAAAGAGAAATGATGCTTTATATTTCAGTTATGCAAAGTCTTATGATGTATTTTATTTTGTAATTTAGGATGGCAAAGATCAAATGACACAGCCTTTAGAATCAATTAGGTACAGATACCCAGAGTTAAAAAAATTTCAGCATGCCAATATTTACACTATATTGAGAATTGAATTTTTTTCAAGTGTTAAATTTCTGAGAAAACAGTTTAGATATTTAAGATCCCAAACTACATAGTTTTTAAAATATTCTTTTGAAAGATATATGAGTAAAAATGTTTGAAAATTCACTGATGAAGGAAAACTGTCAGGGAGTCATCTGTTTCTAAAGTTATGTGATTATTTTGATATCGAAATACTGTTACATGGTGCATTTAATAATAATTTATTTGGATTCTTATCCAAAATCGCTTCAGATATTAGGATTTTGAGGATTTTTTGTTTTTGTTTTTGTTTTTCTCTTTGGAAGCTTCATGTTTTTCCTAAAATAATAAAACATAAATAATACAACACACACATAGAAATACACCATGGATTAAACTTTTGTTTTTTTGTGGCAGAAAAGGGTGGGAAAGGAAAATACAGGATACAAATTAAAACACTGTTCAGTGTACTAGAAACTTCCCTTTTGCAGTTGTTAATAAAGTAATCCATTTTAAATACTTAATTAAAAAGTGACATTTTAGAAAGTTGTACCTGGATAATGAAAATAAACCTCGAGGTTCTTTAGGGATATTGGCATTTTGATGAGAGTTTTGGACTTGCAGTGTTTTGACATAAAAATAGTTCATAGTTCTTTAAAAATATTCTAAATGTAGGAACTCCCTGGCTGGCAAATCTGCCCACCTCAGGGGTGCACAGGGAGAGGAACTATTGACTGCAGCTGCTTTTTATTTCACAATGCAGAACAACGAAACAGTCACCTAGCCAGACTGAACTAGAGCAGCAACAACTTCTATCGCCCAGTAGTTTTCTTCAGTTACCATAGAACTACTTAGCTATGTGCTGCTAAATCTGGAACTGGAAGTATTACTGCACAGTCCTCTTTGGTGTTTTCTGAATCTAGAATAAAAGATAGGAAGGAAAAGTCTGTTGTCAGAGTCAAGGCAGGGTAGGTAAGCAACTTCAGGACACCCATCTCATAATAAAAAATAAAAGGTACTGGAAATGCAGCTTGGTGATAAAACCTCCCCCACCCCAGGTTAAATCCCCAGTACCCCCCCCCAAAAAAACATTATATTCACAGATCTAAAAGTATGAACTATAATATATATACATATATTTGTAGTTTAGACAATAGTAATAAATTTGTATCAGATTAAGAAATAGAACATCACAGTTTGTTTCTTTTTAAATTAACATCTGTGCCATTGTTCTGATTTCTTCCCCTCCAATTTAGGATGCAAAGATTTTCAAAAAATATAAATGTTATTCAAACCTTCTTCAGTTCTCACTCATTCTTATTTTTGGTGTTATCATTTTCATTAGAACCATAGTGTACTGAAAATCCTTAGATCTTACTATAATCTAGTTTCATTTAAAATTATTCTATGTGATGATGAAATTAAATAATTCTAGATCTTTGTGTCTAAAGATACAATAAAAGAGATAATTTCATGATTTTAAATGGTACTTGTTTTCTCTTTTCATGTTATCTGTGAACAAACACCTCAGTGTGTCAGAAAAGACTACCCCTCTACTACTTTCTCTTTACATTCTGGAAAAGATAATTAAATTTTATTAGATGAACTTTAATTGTACCATGAAATGTTTTTAAATGTCTGTCTTCCCCCATTTTCTAAAATAATCAGTTTTAGTTAATCATTTTCCATTTCTAGCCAAAAATTTGAAACATAATTTGCAGTTTTCCATAAAGAGTTCAGTTCACTTTAGTTTTCTGAGATTTGTAAGGTCTGATCCCATTCATACTTTTCTCTAACTCCTGAGAATAATCTGCTTCAAACAAATCTACCTGCTTTGTTCTTCCATCCATCTACCACTTTTTACCACTTAAATGTTCACCTTAAAACAGCTCCCTCCCTGAACTGGTACACAGTCAATCTCATTTCCTTGATGTCACAAGGATTTTACTATCTATAACTATCATATATTGTATCTTCTAAGTTCTTTTACAATCTGTGTATATATGTGGTTACATGCTCCAGGAAGTCAGGAATAGAGCATCCTAGAAATTTTAGGAAACTGTCTTGGGAGTTTGTGAGAAAAGGGCAAGATGCCTTACTAATCCTGTTATTAATATTAATCTTAACCTATAGCAATGAAAATCAAAAGCAATCTTGTAGCACCTTCAAAATATTATCATAATTATACTACTGCAATATTGGTTAGGGTGATCTTGATAAGGTGTAAGCAAAAAGCCAATTGAGTCTTTCTTTTCAGTTTCCCTTTTAGATAGCTCAGGGAAATTAATTTTATTCTCCCCATTGGGAGATGGCAAAAGTTTATCTTCTGAAAAATTTCTCATAGCTTTTCCAGACACTTTGTAAATTAATGAATTGTCTCATTTCTTAATATTTAAAAGTCTAATACAGTCTAACGTCAAGACTGAAATCTCTCATCTAGTGTAAATACTTGCCTCTCCCAACCCATACCTGACCTAGACTCAGAAACTTATCAGGGGGTAGGCAGAATAGGGACAATTAATTATTTCTTCTGTTCTTCCATGTACATCTCTCTTCATTCACTATACTACTTCTGGCTCTTTCTAAAGAGTAAAGAGAAGAAGAACAGGAGAGACCTGAAGTTAAATGACCTCCCTTGGAACCCTTAGTGTTTGCACATTTTTTCAAGGATTGGAGGAGACAGTGGGGATCTTGGTCTCCCCCGGTCACCATAGCACCTGTACATGGGTAAACACATGCATACAGACATGCATGTACATTCACATGCATGCACTCTGGTAAGTCATAAAAAAAATGTCAAAGCCCTTCTTCATTCTGAATTAAGAGAGTAATTACCAAGTTGTGGTCTGTGTACCATTTGTACAGTGATGGGAAGAGGGACAACAAGAGTCTCACAATTTCTCTGAAGAACTTTTAAGTAGGAATTGTAGAACTCCTCCTAAATAGTCGAAATTCCAACATTCAGGGTCACCCAGAGTTTTCTGAAATATGGTAAATGTAGATAGGCCTCCAATTTTAATTTTTATTACCATGACAAGAAGTTATCATTATCATGCTACACAGGTTTAATACAAAATGTTGACTTTCTACCCTGAGTTATGAGTTACCTATTGCTAACCTTATGATTTAGCTAATGTTCCTATTTTCTTATGTATGGAAACCAGACTCAAAAAACTGAGGTGATTTGCCAGGATCATACCCTGAGACAGAGCCTCCTGATCCTTTGTTCTTTGGGATCGCTACATTGTCTCTTCCATAAGCCAGTTAAACTTCAGGAACTTTCTTTCCATTTTGTCTTGTAAAGAGTGATGTGAGCCCCAGCTGAGTGGGCTATTATCCTCAGTGATTATGGACAACCCACTTGAACTTTTCGAATCTCAATTATCTTCTCTGTTAAAATAATCTTAATAATACCTGCCTCACAGATTTATTGGGATAATTAAGATCTCTAATTCCTGAGGGCAGGGACTATGTCACATAGTACATGACACATAAAGGCACTTAATTTGGGTTTAATTGAATTAAATCTCACATATTTAAATAAAGGAAATTGGGCCTTGATTTTCAACTTCTCATATGATTGGCTTTTCATTCTTCTCATTAACAAAGTCACATTTAGAGGTAATCTAATAATAGATAACACATAGTTAACTAGATAACATAGATAACATAGTTAACACATAGAGAACTGAAGGTTAAAAATAAATGATCAATTATTACCAATCTAAATTTTATAGAATTCTATATTTTAAAACTTCCAAATTTTCTGGCAAAATGGGTTCTATATATCTAATCCAAAGGTGTTGTACCAGTTTGACAAATTAGACACATCACATTTAATACATGTTTCATGAACAAAAGTTACATGAAGTTCTGAATTTTCCCTGATTTGAAAGGAGCAAAGTGCTACTTGCATAATTCAATGGTTCATGATGGCTTCAAATGGAAGAAAAGCTTGTAGCAGTTGCAAGATGTACAACTATCCCCTTGTCTTCAGGGGTGTACAATATGAACACCATATGGTTGATGTCATTCATTTTGCATTCTTTCATATTCTTTCTTGCAAATTACCAGCTAAGTTGTATGATCACCTTAAAGGAATTCAAAGAATATGGCAGGTTGTCAGATTTGCCCACACAGGATCAGAAGTCAGGCCACCCACTGAGAGTTTTAATTGGAGTTACCTTTTGCTGAGTGGATAGGTATTATGTAGTTTTTTAAAATTCCATAGTTATAATGGAACACTTTACAGATCATCACTGTCATTTATAATAAAATAAAATAAAAAATAAAAAGAAGAAAAAGAGCAACTTAAAGTTTCCCAAATGTTTCCTGAGAGGAACAAATTTTTTTTTTTAATTAAAGTATATGTCTATCCAATAAGCTTTCTCAAATAACTTCTTCCCTAAACTGATGGCAAAAGAAGTAGTGGGTATCACTTCCAGTGCAAAGAGAGGATCTGTTTCAGCATCTGCACTTGATGCTTTGAGAAATGATGAATGTTTTAGCTGAAAACCTTGTACCTACTGAGATAGTTATACTTTCATGTCATTTATCAAGAATGTAAATTGTATATTATTCCAGGTGGAGTCCAATTATTTTAATTATTACTGTTTATTATTTTTCAGCACCATCAGTTCTGGTGACTCTGTTGAAAATGCTTAAGCTAGAGGAGGAACTGTTATTTTCATATTTCCTAAGCGACATCGATTTGTATGGCTAACATTTTAGCAATAAAAAGCAAAATGTAAAACTGCAGCCCGCTGTGAAGGGAAGTCTACACATTGAATGAACACTGCAGGGACATACTCATAAATATTCATTAAGCAGGGTTTCATTGAAAATGAAATTTAAGTACTTAAGGTAATGTAATACAAGCAGGTGAAAAGCTATTTCACCTCAGCTAAGGAAGCAGGATAGAATGAGATCATCTAAGAAGGGAAGAAAAAGTTTAGAGCATGCCTTTTATACCCTAAAATACTAATTAAACAAACAGAGTTAACTCAGTTGTCATGTTTATCCTGTTTTTTCTGAAGCCTAGCCTTCATAATACAAGAGAAGATAGTGTTTTTAGACATACTTTCATCATATGAATGTGGAGGTGATTTGAAGGTCTGTAGAGTATTGCCTTGGAAGAGGTGAAGAAACGTGGTCTCCCAGAATAGCACTTGAGAGCTCAAGGTGGTCTGCTCCTTCAAATCTGTGCAGCCTCTGGGAAGTCACAAAGGTCTCTGGATGTAGGTTCCTTCCTACACCGGGAGAAGAATGCTGCCCCCTGACACGCACATTCCTGTTAAGGAGACTGAGTCAGAGACAGAGATAGAGAGAAAGAGGGAACATCAAAATATTTTGTAAACTATAAAGCACCATGAAACTATTCATCTCTATAATTTCCTAATATTCATTTCAGCATACCTACAGAGCCTATTCCTCTAAGTTTGCTTGGTTTCACTGAAATTTTTACTTTCCTTTCCTTTTAATCAATAATGAGGACCTTGGATAGTTTAAGCATCATTCTAGAGGCTCAGGATAGATCCATAAACAAAGTGAATTGTTCCAAATCCAAGGAAACTATGTTTCATTTAGAGGAAGTCAACAAAAAAACTAACATAATACCTATATATAAAAAAAATGTTCTGTATGAAGTGCTTTGGAAAAAAATAAAGCATGGAAGTGGCAGAAGGTGTATGAAGGGTGGCAGAGAGGGGTAGTGGAGGGGCAGATACAGTACTTTCAAAATAGATTGGTCGTGGAAGGCTCAAATAAGGAATGTCATTTGAAGACAGACATTGAAGGGAGGGAGGAAGCAAGTCCTGTGAATCTCTAGAAAATAGCATTCCAGTCTGAGGAAATAGCAAGTGCAAATTCCCTGTGACAAGACTTGTCCTAGATGTTCAAGGAATATGAATGAAACATGAGTGATTAGAGTCAGATGAGAATGGATATACATAGGGTCAGAGAGAAGGAGGTTAGATATCATAGGGACTTTGGATCATTCAAAAATGTTATCCTTTATCCTATATGAATAGAATGAAGGAAATCACCAAAAATTATTGAGGGAAAATGTAGTAATATCTGAATCATATTTTAACAGGATCATTTTGATTTCCATGTAAAGGGGTCAGGTGATCATATAAGAGACAGTTGTAATAATTCACGGGACAGAAGATCGTGTGTTGGCAAGAAGAGGTAATGTTAGGGTGAGGAGAAGCACTAAGCTTCTAAATTGTCTTTGGAGTGTCAGTCAAAATCATCTGTTCATAGTTTGGATGAGAGGTGTGACAGAAAAAGCAGAATCAGGGTGAAGCTAAGTCTTTTTGTCTCAACTAATGAAAGGATTGTGTTTCCATCTGAAAGAAGAGGGTTTTGATTGTCTGTTTTGGCTGTCCCCACTTCTAAATGTGTTTGCGTTTGATTGTGTGTGTGGGCAGGTAGGTCAATATTAGGGTAATTATTTGGTTGTTTTTCATCTAGTTATTTGTAATGAGTTGACCTGTTCCCACTGTAATCAGAAAGTGAATCACTCCTCAACTGGGAAATATGTCTGTGAGAGAAAGAGAGGTGTACATTAAAGAAACAAAAACAAAAATGTGTGGTAGGTTTTGTCAAGATTTGTCTCCAAATTACGTCTGGGAGAAGAATAGGAAGAAAGAAATTTGTTCCAGTGGTAATGTTCAACAGAAATGTTGAGAAGGCAATATTAGTTGTGGTGCCTGAGGAGGAGGAGTATGTTAACAGATTCGGTTCTGTGGAGAGGTATGTATTTGGGGACAGGGATTGGAGGGCTGTATCTGCTAAACTAACAGGGTTACTAATGTGGCATTTCTTTGTTATTTTGACTGCAGTTATGGTTTTACCAAATTTTGTAGATTCTCTGGAGTTTTAAAGAGTTCAGCATTCTTGAAGCCTGACTGGCTGGGTGAGTGTCTGGGTGCCAGGAGATGGCAGATGTGTACATGTGACAAGTCAGGTAGATGTGATTCATCCCAGACACTGGCTGCCTCACGGAGCTACTGTGTCATAGCTTAGCTCAGCTGAAAGTGTAGAGTATCTGCTAAGGTTCTTTTGGTACAAATCACCTGAAATTGAGATGGATTAATTTAAGCAATAAAGCTGGCGGGGGTGGTGGAGTGAGGGTGGGCTTTTTTGGAAAGATGCTCAGAGAATCACAGGAAGTCCTAAACAACAGAACTTTAAGAACAGGCAGCAGGGAAGCTCAGGGGATCTTAGAATGAAGGAGAGTCCCCAGTGAAGTATGAAAATAACCCTTGGATATCACTGAGTGATCAAATGACAAAGTGGGAGTCACTGGTGAAAGAGATAAAAAGGCAAACAAATCGAACATCCAGAGGGATAAGGGAGTCATCCAGAGAAATTATTCTTGGATCAGAATGAACTGTGAATCAGATGCCAACATCTTTGGTAACAATGGCACCTCAAGTTCAGTGTATGGCTGGAGAAGAGTTTAGAGAACTAGCTTTTTAGAAGGCTCTTTGTGAAGAGAGAAGTTCAACCAATAAATCAATTAAGATAAAATGAGCCTCCACTAGCAGAATACCTCCTGATAAACCACATTTGAGTCCAGGGTCTGTGGACTCAGGAAGTTAGATGACTATAGATGGAGAGTCTACACTACAGTAGGAGGAAGGATTAGAAAAAAAGAACAGAGGGATATGTGTCCTGGGTGATGCAGAGAAAAGACATTTGAGACACAGTATTTTTAACTTGCCACCAAAGTCACAGGTGACTCAGATCTGTTAGGGGTTGCGGGGGCACCAAGCTCTTTGGGAGGAGTCATGTTTGATGGAGTTACTATTCATCTAGCCTTGTGTATTTCCTCTATTGGAAATATATGGTGAGATGATGGTGACTATCCCATAAGTCAAATGAGATTTCTTGTGATATTGTGTTTACTTTCCAGTAATTTAGACACAAATCTCAGCAGACAATGATTAGGCTTTCTGTGTTCTGGATGACATCAACCAGACTACATGCAGTCCATATGTGTTAAACTTTTACACATCTCCAGATCTCAATTTGGTCTTGGTATACGTTTTTCTTCAGACATTTTATATTCTTGGTGTTCTCTTAAATAACTAATATAATAAACAAATATTCTACTCATTGAAAGAAAAGAACGTTTAACATCTGAATGATGCAGAACACTCCTCTCTGTATCAGAGGAGGGGCAAAAGGGCATTGGATTGCTTTTTAAAACTTTATAAAATCATTAGGAGGGAATTCATACATAAAAGTAAAGCAATTATAAGCAAATAATTTTAAATAACTTCTAATAGTTTTCCAGAATTATGAAAAATTTAGGTTATCTTACATTTTGTGGCACATTAAATAAAACAATTGATATCTAAGTTGCTCATTCCACTTTGTTGTGTTATGAAGAGAATGCAAGAAAAGGTGGGTTGTTATATGACTAGTATAGTTTTGCAGTTGAATTTAAGTAAATATTTTCTTTGATTCCATGCTAACAACATATTTCACTATTATTTACATTTATGTAAATAAAACTGAATATATATATAAAAAACTAAAATTGGGGTTGGGGGCTGAGGTTGTGGTTCAGTGGTAAAGTGTTCACCTCACATGCATGAGGTGCTGGATTTGATCCTCAGCGCCCCATGAAAATAAATAAAATAAAGGTATAAAAACAAAACAAAACAAAGAAAGTAAAATTTGGATTGTTTTTAATGGAAATAAGAAATACTTTGAGTAACTATCTCCTCATTGGACTCCTTAGCTTTATGAACTTTTTTTGAAGAAGGGATCATATTGTACACTTTATCTTTATTCCTAGTAACTAAAATGTTCCTCCTATCCTTTACACCCTGGAAAAACATGTCCTGAAAATGTGTAAGTATTTTTTAAATCAGTATTTCAAAGGATTTTCTCATAGAAGTAAGTAAACTCAAACTCATAAGGCAGTTTGAGACCATAGCTTTGTCACACATGTCACTCTTTAAATATCTGATGAGGTTGGTTTACAAACCTCAAAATACCCCTTCAGACATAAGAGATGAACAATCTGTGGCAAGTGCCCCAGTAAGAGACCCTGTCTTAGCAATGATTTTATTTCAGGATTTCCCTGAGTACTCATAGTAACTTTGTGAGGTAGGTATTGTCATGTCCATCACACGGACAAGGGAAAAGAGATTCACCGGTTACAACATGTATCCCAAACCACTCTATTATTCACAAGAAAAACTAACTTTTCAGATTCGACTTTGCTCTTAATTTCTGAGCTAATTTCCCCTTATTTGTCTGGGAGCTATGAAACCTTTTCCTTTTTATTTCTACTCCCTTGGCTCAGGTCCTCTCATTTTGCATCAGATCCAAATTAGTTCTCTAGAAGGCAAAGCCTTTCATGATCTTGTTCATTTCAGCTAATTTATAATGAAACTATGTAAGGGTTATAGAGACTAAGGGACTTGACTAAGGTCAAACAGCAAAAAAAAATATCAGAGATGGGTTTAACTATAATCTAGTGAATGAATGCTATAAATCTTAGTTAAAAATCTTAGAACAAGAATCAATAGTTAAAGTCTAGTCTAAAACTTTTCTTTTATGTAGTCAAGAATAAAAATATGGATTTTTCCCTGCCCTGAAGGTCAATAGATACTAGTTTTATTGGAACCCAGGAGAAATGCAAAATCCAATAATGCCACTCCTACACAAAGTTAGCCAACTCCAATCCCTTGAAGTTCAAAGCAACTGATCCCATTTGTCCTGAAATTATGGAGTCTACATAGACATAGACACACACACAGACACAGATACAGACACACACACACACACACACACACACACACACACACTCTTAAATTGAGTCAGAAAGACAATCAACAAGTCAGGAATTATATCTTAATATCATTATAATAAGACTAGACTATTAGATAATTCTAAATTTTTGTTCCATTCTCTCTGTGTTTTTAAGTCTATTTAATCAATGGTTAGTGAAATAAACTATATTTTGAATAATCAGGGTTCAAATATTATTAGAATTTGTAAACTAAGAGAAAATATATTGTATCATATCATATTAGTTGGTACCTAATATAGATTTTTAGACTCCAAAGACATACAGTCCCTGTGGATAGTATAAGCCAACAGCAAAAGCTGTTTGAACAAGTTAAAAATTCTTAAGCATATTTTCAAGGATAAGGTCTCATGGAGAAAATGGAAGTTGCTGAAAAAACTTCTCATAGATAATTTAATGAAAAAAGTTGTCATTTACTTTGTAAAAACCTTTGTATTTTTATATTAATATTAACTTCTTTCTTCATGATCTTAATATGTGCCATTTTGTTATGTGTGCCATAATATTAACCCTTTAAATGGTTCACTCTTTTCATGTCATTATTTTTTGAACATTTATTATTGTCACCTGCAACCGGTACAGGGAGTTTTAAAAGCAGGAACTTCTAATACAGGTTTCAACAAACTATCACCTGCAGGCCAAATACAATATGTCGTCCATTTTTATATAATGCCCTAATTAAAATTTTTTTAAAAAATTATTTTAAATGGTAAAAGAAAGATCAAAGTAAGAAAATACCAAGACATGCAAAACTTATGTGAATCTCAAATGTCAGTGTCCCTAATGAATTTTCATGGGAGCATATCCCTGCTCATTCCTTTACTTATAGCCTGTGGCTACTTTTGTGCTACAATGGCACCATTGAGTAGTTTGTTTACAGCCCATGAAGCTTAAAACATTCAATATCTGACCTTTACAGTGAAATTTACCAAACTGTGGTCTCAGACAAAGCCTTCATGTCTTCAAAATTATCTGAAACTGCCAAGTGTCCATTTTTATCCAAAGTGTGAACTTCATTTTATTTGAATTCACCAATCCTCTCTCAAGGTCTGGTACTCTCTTTAAATCAGAAAAGTTAGTAACTTCAACCATCATGATGACTGAAGACATCAACACACACACACAAAAACACATTTTCTTGAGTGTAAAGTTTATAAACACAGGCCTGTGTGGAAAGAAGTTTCCAGAAATCTCATTTTTAAAGATAAATGTTTTTCTTCAGACTATATATCATAATGGAAATAATATGAACTTTGACTGTACATGCCTGGGGTAAGATCTCTTTTACCCATTGAGTGGGATTATACCAATTTCATTGGCTTACTATAAAGTATAAATATGATGAGTGAAGTTGAACATGCTACTCTATCTCATAATAATTATAGCATTTTCCTCTTCTTCTTCTGTGTCTACTAAAATCCTGAGTGGATCTGATATTTTTTGGGGGGGGAAGTATGTAGGTATCTGAGATTGAACCCAGGGGCACTCAACCACTGAGCCACATCCCCAACCCTGTTTTGTATTTTATTTAGAGACAGGGTCTCACTGAGTTGCTTAGCACCTCAATTTTGCTGAGGCTGGCTCTGAACTGGCGATCCTCCTGCCTCAACTTCCTGGGATTGCAGGTGTGCACCACTGCACCAGACTCTGATACCTTAAGGCTAAAATCGGATCTAGAATCCTATGTAACAGCTCTTCAAAAAACAGTCAAAAAATAAACGGTTTTGTAAGATTTTTGTATATTTTAAACACATTTTAGTTTTGTAGTTTATGAATCCAGGCTCTATATCCTCCTTCTCCTTAAGGGTACCATTTATCATGGTGCCTTACACTTCCTCATAGGTACCATGAACTCCATGTTGATTAACAGCATATTTAATCTGCATTGTTTTGTTCCCTATAACATAGGGTTAGGACTTTCATGTTAATAAACACAATAACAATTATTTTTCTCATTTATTCTAGCATTGTAAGGATTATTATATGTAAGTAGTATACCATAGTGAATCCATGTCAATGCCCAATATTACAATGGCAGATGGCAACCCATGGGCATGATTATTACAGTTTACTGTAGCATTTTCACAAGTTTCTAAATTGAAATTCTCAGCTGAAAGGGTAATACAAGATTGAAGAAAAGACCTTTAAAATGAAATAACTTCTGTAAGCTTTCATCAATTACGATATTGATTTCATCATTTTTTAGGTCTTCAAGGTATATGCCTTACTTTATTGTACCACACTGTTAAAACATTACAGCCTGTAACAGGAGATTTCTTGCCTCAGTTTTCACTCTAATATTGGTAGCTACGCTTCAGCATCCATCATCCTTTGGGACAGTGAGTATATTAACAAATTGGAGGATTTTGAAGTGATTCTAGTTTTACTGTGATTGTCTTGGATTAAGATACTTATTTCCTTTGCTTAGCAATATAACAGGAAATAAAATAGGTCTTTTTTCCTAACTAAAGTAGGATGTAAAATCAGGTAAAATAAAACTCCCATGAACACATAAATATAGAAACACAATGAAACGCTTATGAATTAACTTATAATATCAAATTTCAAATTATGGAAAAATAACTTTCTTTCTCTCGTTCCCATCTACTTCCTCTGAATTCACTCTAGAGTTGCCAGACTGTTTGTGAGCAATCAGACCAAACAATTAGGATGAACTGGCTCTGAGTAAGGGCAGACCTGCTAGTTAAGGGCGCATAAGATTTAGATTATGGCCTTTGAGAATCTCAGCTGCTTAAGTACAATTTTTGTTTCCTTCTTAATTACAAACTAGACCAGATTCCTGAGTTTATGAAATACCTCACCATTAATCAATGAGAGGTGTTGAGATAGGTACAAATGAAACAAAAATTATGTCTCAGAAAGAAAATCAATGAACTTTATTAATTTTTTAGCAACTCAAATTGTGAAACATAATTTATTGTCAAGTCCCGAAAATGGTGATACTACAAACAGGTGTAATTTTATCAAGTCTTTATATTGCAAGTGATTTATTACTACTAAGAAATAAATACCTGAATTTTTTAATGATGTTTTAATTAATGATAATGTCTAGCATGCAGGAAGAAGCAAATAATCTGTGACTTATCTTTGGCATATCTCTTAGTTAGGAATTGTTAGAGATGAATCACTTATGGCTACTAATCACTTGATGAATGATTTTATATCATCTGTAGCATCTGCTTTCTTTCTCTGTAAAACATTGCAATATTATCAAGATGTGACTATCCTAAGATAGGTTAGTGGAGGCAAATGTCTGCTATCAAAACATGCAAAGAAGTTGCTTTGGTCAGTTATATAAGAGGATATATGTTAGTGTTTACATTTCACAAAGTTAATCTTAGACAGTCTGTTAGCACTTCAAAGTTTAAACTAATGCTTGTAGATGTGTAATGCAGTTTTTCCAATGTCAAAAAAAAATTCTTCTAGAGTTAATATCACATAAATATGAAACCTAACAGTTAAACAGAAAGAGGTCAAGTTAAATATTCCTTGAGTATCTATTAGTTGTCAAACATTGCGAATGCAAAGATGATTAAAAGAAGGTGGTTATCTTGAAGAAAATCAATTTCTCACTTGAAAAACAGAAAAAATATTGCATTATATTCTGAATGTGATCATAGTCACTTTGTTCACAAAAATTCCAGTGTTCTTTCCAGGCCCAGAGTACAATGTGCTTCCCAGTCTTGAAGTTTGGTGTGGTCATTTGACTCGTTTTAGCTGATTCAACATGAACAAAGGGTCAGTACCTAACAGAAAACTTATGTCCTAGAGCATGACTCAACATGACCCTTTCCAATCCACTTTCGATGCCGAGCCCAGAAGCATGTTTGCCATGGAACATCAGCCTCAGTGCTGAGTGACTAGAATGACTACAAGCATTTTGGTGAACTTCAAAGACATGCACAAGGACCAAAAAATACATGTTTGTTGTATTAAGCATGAGAATTTGAGCTTCTTTATTACAGCAACATAATCTAGCCCACATTGATAATACTGCTATTGTGTACAAAATATCAAGGAGGCACAAAGGAAGACATTCTGAGCATACTGTTTCAGTTTCAATGTATATATCAAGTAAGTAATTAATCATATGTATTTATAAACTTGTATGTACAAATATATATGTCATGTAAACTTCAAATATGTCATTTTTTATTAAAGTAGATTTACATATGATATTTTTGTGTATGTAGCTTTTTCTTCTTAATTCATATCTACCTATGGACCTTTTTTCAAAAGTGTAGATTACCAAGGCTTCAGATAGAGCTCAGCAGTAGAACTGGTGCCTAGCATGTGCAGGGCCCTTGGTTTGATCCCCATCATAGAAAAAAAAAATTGAGAAAGTCCAGTATAGGGCTCCCATCATCTTACTGAGTATATCTAGAGGGAAAAAAACCAGAAATGCTCATATTTAAGAAGGTGTTCAGATAATTCTGATGGTCTGTAAACCTACTGGAAACCCTGGTAGCAGGTGATCTATAGAATCCCTTCACCTCTAAGGTTATGTGATTCTAAGTTTATGTTCACAAAAATTATAGAATGTTTTTATTTGTCCTTTATGTACCATCTATGTATTCTTGATAATTAAATAACTTTGGCTACGTATCTTCTCAGTGCCTTATTTCACTTTTTCTTTGAGTTAGAGAATCATTCTGTGAGTTAGGCAAAATAGTCTTATTTAAATATATTGTTAGAATATTTTGTAAAAGCATAATCCAAAATGTAAAACATTCACCTAGAAGAAAAATTTCTGTCCACAAAATAAGCTAAAATTTCAATTGGAAATTTCATCTAACAGAGTACTTGTCTGCAAAAATCAACAGTTTTGGACTCAACTAGCAGCATTGATTTTTCCACGTTCTTCTCCCTTCAGCTGAAAAGAATCAAGTTAAATCTGTAGGGAATGAAAGCTAAACAGCCCTTTACATGAAGGTCTGTGTCCTGTTGCATTTATCTCGTAGGTTAAAATCATGCATTGATCGCTAATCACCTGTGGTTGTTTACACACAACAGGTTCCCTGGATAGCACAAAACCACAAGGAGGATTATACATACCACAGGAAGCAATCAATAAAAAAGACTCATAATGATCTTCCTAAGAGGAAACTGAAAGATTTTCCCTTTGTGACAGTCTGTGTATGTGTGATAGGATTGTCAAAACAGACATAAGGGTTTCCAGCTGGCAGAAAAATGTTTTTAACATTTGATTTTTATAGTCACTTTTCTTGTTGCACTATAGTGATGATAAAAATGAAAAAAAAAATAATTTCAAAATTTCTTTTAATAGACAATTCTATTTTTTGCCCAGATAATCATGATGCAGGCCCCTGACATCTTTGAAATTTACTAGGTTGACCCCCCACCCCTCCCCAACTTGCTAATGCCTAAAGTATCCACACATGAGCCCATTTCTATCATCTAAAAGAAGTTGGATGATATTTAGTTTAGGACTTTAGAAAGTGGTTCAGCACATCTTCAATTCAAAAGAGATTATTTGGTCTTAAACAAAAATCATATTATTTGTAATCAACTAAAATACATTGAAACTTATGTTTATGGCACCAAACTAGGAACAGATAATAACAACACGAGAGATTTAAAACTTGCGATTAAAATTTTCACACTCCGATAGTTATATCTTGTAGATTCCTGGTCTATAGTATGTATTATGTTCAGTTCCCATCTGAATAATAAGTGGAACCCATTAACTCAATCAAAAGGAATTTGTCTCTCCTGAGTTTTGTCTTGAAAACTTTAAAGTTTATATAAAACTATAGATTTGATAGTCTTCACTCTGAAAAGCAGACCCAAACATATTAAATTCCAAAATGAAGCTTTCACTCAACTCCCAACAAAAAAAAATAATAAATGAGACACCGATCTGAGAACACTTGCACGTAGGGGAAGGCAGAATATCTCACAAAAAATTTCTTCAGATCTTCCAATAATAATATCCTGTTATTCTCTGGTTTTATAACTTTGCCTTATAATTTCTCCGCACGTGATATTTGATAGTGACATAATTCTCTTAAGTAAACTTTAAGATGGTTGCATTTCTTTGTGCATTTGTCAATCTGGAATTTTTGAAACAAATCAACTGCTTACTGTCATAAATAAATGACAGTAAACACCAACTTATACTGTTTCATGTGAATTATGACTATAAATTGCTTAATAGGAACCACTTACTTGCACTGTTTCTAAAACTTCATGACTCTCGCCCAATTTTCTGTAAGTGTGTAAATGTTTATAGATGTTGAGTGTGAACGTCAATACCTGCATGCCAAATAGTTGCTTGCTGCTCCACAGCATGAATATCACAGCATGAAATCATAATTTGCTCCCCAAAGTACTCAGGCCTTCCTGAACACTGCCTAAAATTAAATATCCTGCTTGTGCATGGCTTCTGAAAAATTGAATGGCAGTTCATTTTCACAACACATGACAAACATAAAAGAAATTATGAATTAATTTTAAACCCTGCTTGGCAGAGTCTTATCAAATTGATGGCACCCTTTGTCTCATTGAAGTCAGGCATCAGAGTTGATATGCTTAATTAGAATTAGGCATCTCTAAATGTTTTAGAGTGACAACTTGGATCATCCTATTGGACCCCCCAATGGTTTGAAGTCTAAAACAAAACAATTGGCTTAAAAGGTTGACTGGATATGACTTTCACTTCCATGCACTACATTAAACACATCAAAATGTATTATAATGCTGCATGTTCAAATAAACAAAAGCCAAAAAACTTTGGAGTGCTTGTTTAAGTGGATGGAGATGGATAGAAAGACAGATGATAGATAGATGATAGATGACAGAAAGATAGATAGATGATAGAATTTTTAAAAATATCTGAATGGGTGTGTATGCCTTTGACAGGCACTCTTTTTCTCTTTCTTTCTTTCTTTCTTTCTTTCTTTCTTTCTTTCTTTCTTTTTCTTTCTTTCTTTCTTTCTTTCTTTCTTTCTTTCTTTCTTTCTTTCTTTCTTTCTTTCTTTCTTCTTTCTTTCTTCTCTCTTCCTTTCTTACCAAAGAAAACAAGCTGAAATTAGAACTTAGTATCCTTACCTAATTATTTAAGAATATTAAGGAACTAGTACACATTGATGAATTATTTGGACATTGGCCTCTCCCATTTGGGCCATTTCACCATTTATTAGAAGCCATCATGAGCTTCCAATTATGCATGTGCATTATTCATCATAAAATATCCTACTTAGGAATAACAGGCATCCACAGAGACTGTGGGACACTGATTTCCTACTTAGAACACCAATATCCACAGGGAGAGAGATCTGCACCACCACACTTCAAGAACTTTGTTCCCAACCTATCAACCAGTAATTATGTTTTTGGGTTTTAAGTGTTTATCCAGGGGAGCATGAAGGATCATGATCTCGTCTCTATTTCTCTCTCTCTGTCTCTCTCTCTGTCTCTCTCTCTCTCTCTCACACACACACACACACACACACACAAACACACACACAAACACACACACACACACACACACACACACACACACACACCATGCACAGTAAAGTAATGCCTGTATTTTGAGCAGCTTATAATGATAGTGCAAGCATTTTGGAACCAAGAGCTATGGTCAGTCAACTTTAGAGTAACATCTGCTTAATTAACTCATAAAAATAACTTCAGAAATAGAGCTCCACTCTAATGGTATTGGCCTGAAACAGGAAAAAAAAAAAAAAAAAAAAACATAAACTCTCAGTGTATAGTTCAGTGGAGACTAGGCTAGTAGTCCTTGTTAAAATGAAGACAAGATGCATCTGGCTGGTTCAGATAATTCTAATATGATTCATATTTCACTGTAGATCCAGCATCTTCTGATCTCAGAGTAGCACAACAGCTACTGAAATTGTAGCATGAACTTTATATTTATTGTTCAAAGTTTAATTTCAAGGTTTTCTTTTTGATTGGAAGGAAAAATGTCTTCATTCTTTAAGAGCAAATTGCAATCAAAAGAAATACGCAACTTTCTTGTACCTATGGGGAAAAAAAGTTGCATTTATTTTCCTTTTTAAAACAGTTTATAACAACTTCAAAGATGACACGGTAGGATTGACTTAATTTCCCATTAAAATAATATTCAAGACATTAAGGAAAAAGTGAAAGATACCTGTCTGTGAGTCTGTGACAAAACTAAATTTTCATATACTAAATCAATTTGAAATACAGTTTATTTACTATTTATTCTCTGGGGAGCAACAGTTTAACATATTGATGATCCTAAAAGTAATACAGGATATAAAATGCTTTCGATACTTTTCCTTTGAGAGCACCCTCACGTTAATTACTTTTATATAGGACCTTAGGCATTCCTCCAGCCATTGCAGTCCCAACCCAATTCTTGTCAGCCAAGTAATCCTTCTTTGGATTTCAGAACCAGACCATTTCTCAGGTTTGAGTGCAGCACCTGCCACTCACCTGGAAAACAAGCCAGCTCAGGAAAGCACTTAGAGTAGAATCATTTCACTTCTCCAATGCGAATCCATTCACCATCAATTATAGGTGCACTGTTTCCTCTCTATGGAAGGGGCACTGCTCACCCCTGGGTTGAGTGACATTTAATACCATCTATTCTTATTAAGGAACTACAAGACTTGATAATGAACTAGTGACTGAAGATTTAGAGGACTTTGAACTTCTTAGGTTTGGGAGGTTTATGCTGCTGTGTTTTACAGGCAGATTTCCTGCCATCTGATTTTTCACATATCCTAGTATTATTGCTTATAACAGTGAGCGCAGCATTGAGGGAGCCCAACAAAGCCTCCCAAGTGTGAAGAGTGACATTTTGTTATTCCAAAACCACTTCAGGAAGCAATGTTGTATTTCTACTTAACATTTAATGTTTTGCAGCTGCTAAAGAATTATCCACTAAATAGTAAAACAGAGGAAAATCAATCTCTTCCTAACATCATTAGTAATAAATATGTTTGCTTGTATTTTCCAAGAGAAGTGACAAGAAATGCAGATAATGAGCGAATATTTGACAGACATATACAAATGTGCCAGCCAATATTAGAGAAAGCAAAATGCAAAATAAGGAACTGAAGCATTTTATTACTTTTTATAATAAAGCCTGATTCTAAATGTCCAGTGCATATTAACAAAACTTTTTGGTTTCTGTGCAAATAGGATTAAAATGCTTCCAGCAGGGAAGCATTGTACCACCTTCTTAGAAATGATTATTCTTTGTAACATAATATACTTTCATACTTTATTTTAAATTTCCAAATTGAACTCATTCAGAATGAATCACATGGATTCATTTTAAATGAAATATATGGAGGAAAAATACCATATTAAAAAGGACAAAAGTTGAACTTCTCTGCAGCTTTGTTTACACTGTCAACACCAAGTCAGTGGTAACCTACTCTGAGTCATCTACCTGAGGCTCTAAGCTGGTACTGCAGAGAGAAACTGAGAGGTACAGTTTCTCTGGTTCTGGAAAAGTCGATTGTGGTAAAATGGCATCAGTCATCACTCTTCTACATTAGGATGGTCAAGAACAAAGGTAGAGTCAGACTGGCAAGGCAAAGAGGGAAGGAGGAGGTGGTTTGAGATAAAAAGTAGGTTGTTCCCACTCTCCCAAGGATTGTTCTTAGTTAGCATTGGTTTAGGTTCAGTTGGAAAGTGAGACTCTCTCATAAGGTTTCATCATCTCTAGCCTTGTTGACTATACCTTTTCCCCCTTCCAGTATCTTCTAACCTGATAACATGATGCTCTGTGATAATATAATGCTCTGTTTTGTATCTTTGTTCAGACCATTAGATTCTTAGTTTCTTGAAGTTAATGGTAATGCCAAAATCTGGACAATCAGGATGGTTGTCCAGAATTGGCATTGAGTAATAATTAGTTGTATAAATAGATATATAATAAAGGGAAGAGTTTTAATCAAAGATTTTTATTTATTCTGTCCAGCTAGAATTCTTTGGGTAACTTTATATTTGACAAACTTTGATGGTGAAGAGAAAAATGAGAGGGAGGCTACTTTCTGAATAATTTAGGCCCTTAAGCCCCCTTTACCTGGACTTAAATGGAAATTTGATTGGATTGCTTTCATCCAATCTGGGCTTCATTTGACCTGATTTGAAAGTCAATAACACAGTCTGATAGAAGACTAATCTATGCTCATCTGCTTGATTTCAGGAGTCTTGTGGAAATTCTCAGAAATATGAGTATTTTCCATCACATTTGGGCTCCTTTGGTGGGCAGGGGGAAGCAGAAACTTGTAACTGTGATCTCTGGTGTCATTGGCTGCATCCGTGCAGCTCTCAATGTCTCCTCCTACACCTCTATCCTAACAAATGCATTTTTTGATGTGGGTGTAACCTAATTTTCCTGTGCATAATGCTCATGCCTCTGGAGTGTGCAGAGCTGGCTGGAATCTGCACTAAGTGGTTTGGGAATAAAGGCTTTCCTTGTCATTATTTGCACAGTCTGTAGTATTCAGCTGCCAACCCATGCCATATTATTTGTGTGATGCTTGGTGACAGTCTGTGTTGAGTTTTAGCTATGATTCTTGACATAATTTAATGAGCTGGAATGCCATTTTCCCCTGTAAGAAATATGCACATATTTTCAATGCCAATGAAAAGTTGTTTACTTTACACATATATTATTTTTCTGAATCCAGAATTTCTTCTCTTAACAGATATTAACATTATGTATTCAGTATATAAAATACCCCTTTTTCCCCACTTGCATTTACAAGAGGTCTAGTCTTTAGCATAATTGAAGGAGAGAAATGTACCCACTTGGTTGCACAAGGCTTGCTTCTTTCCTATTCTTCCTAATTAGCTTTTAACAAGCTGTCAATCTTCCATTCTATATGTTATGTTTGTAAGGAAAGGACAAGGATGAGTTACAATCTCCCTGTGTAAGTAGTCTGTGCTTCTTAACTGAAGCATCTCCAGGCTGTCAGGGCAGGTCTTAACACACAACTTTGAGTCAAATAGAATATGATTTTTTGCCCTGTGCCATGAACTGATGCTGAGCACTTATTTATGAGTCTGTCTCATCTGTTCCTTTTCTTAGAATTGCCATTGACTTCTTCCACACAGCCCCACCTTAACAAAATAGGAAAAATCCCACTTAATATCTTTTCTTTTGTTAAATTAGATGTTAAAAAAAACTTACATTTCTGTTTTCAAATAAAGGGAATAACACATTAAATATGAAGAAATACAAATGATTTAAAATATTGCAAGGACTCAACATTGCCTGTTAATAAACCATACAGAGATAACTAGTATTTTGGTACTTTGCTTTTGGGGTCTATCTAAGGATTTGTGAATGGTTGTGTGAGTGTGGATATGTATCTAAATATAGATCTAGATTGTTTTCATCACAGAAATGTGGCATTTTATATGTATTACTTTTATAGCCTGCATTTTGGATTGGTGAAATAAAATGCTCCATTGTATGTTTAATGATCTTTTCATTTAAGCAGGAAAGTTCAACGTACATAGCATCTTAATGTCATGTTTTAATGAGGGTTCTCTAGAGCTGAATGACTTGGTCCTCTGCAATGTTTCACTAAACTCATTTGGCCTTGAAATTGTCTTATCTATATAATGTGGTCAAGAGTGGACACTCTTTCCACTTTTGGAAAGGTTTTCAGAATAAATCTAACAGTTGTTAGCATTAACATATTCCTGCATATAATAATGGTAAGATCAATAATAATAGCATAAGACCTTGGTATTACTTACTGGGTGCCAGGCACCTTCCTTAAGCACTCTGTATATACTAATAATTTTACTGTATTAGGGAGTTATATATAAAACTCTTAGCACCATGCTTGGTAGATAGTCAAACCTTAAGGTTTATTTTGTAATTACGGTCCTGTTCCCATAGCATATCCTGTCAAAAGATTGGGTAGACTAATGTCACAGATAAAAAGTAATTTTATCAAACCATCTTCAAATAATTAACATCAAATTCCTTAAATATGCAATACATACATTACATGATGTGAGTGGCAATTTAGCAATATTTTAGACTAAGATGAAATAATGAGAAGAATGGATATTTAAAATAATTTGTAAATAACATATTTGTTTTTGAAATACCAAGTGTCAAAATTCCTTTTCACACTCTTTGCTAAATTTGAAACATACAAGTGAAGTAAAATAATTACTCAAATATGTAGAGAACTGAAGTAATAGAAGTCTCCATTTTTTAGTCAAAAAACAATTGATGTCTTCATTTTATTCAATTGTAGTTCTTGCTGCTATAAGACAGCAAACAATTGAAAAGTGAAATAATGAAGTTCATTTGCTTCCAATGGCCTAATATTGGGTTTAAAGTGGAGATGGTGACATCTTTCTAAAGTTAATCTCAGCATGTGCGGCTCTGAGACCTGGGAGACAGCTTAGCGGCGTGGCTATGAGCCCTCGCTCATTCAATGACAGAACATCCTTCCTCGCACATTAGGTCTACCTCTTAGAGCTGACTGGCATCAGGAATGTCACTTATGTTCTCCACATCTAATTTCTTTGTTTAAAAAATAATAAAAGCATTTACTTCAGATGAAGAATGTCAAGCACAAAACTCAGAATCTGGAATACAAGACACATAACAAAATTATTGGCTGCTGTTTTTAAAATTACAACATCAACAATGCCAGATTTTCCAACGTGTGCTCTGCTGATGTGTCAGGATTTGATTTTGAGATCTCTGCAGAACAAAAAATGGAGATGACCAGAATACAAGTAGTTCTGTTTGACTTAAACTCAGAAGAAAGAGCAGGGTTGAGAATTAATTGTTATTAACATAGGAATGTGTAAATGAACAGAGATAGAAATTTTAGGAGAAAGATGGTCCCTGAAAAAGTGGGAGGGAAAAGAGTCTAGGGTTCTGAAACTTGTGTCTACCTGTTCTTGTGAACAGTAAATATTTATTTTTTAATTTTAAAATTAAATTTATTTTTTATTTGTTCTAATTAGTCATACATGTCAGTAGAATGCATCTTGACATACTGTTGTACACAAATGGAACACTTCTCATTCCTCTGGCTGTACATGATGCAGAATCACACTGGTCGGGCAATCATATATGTACATAGGAAAAGAATGTTCCTCTCATTCCACCAACCTTCCCACCCCACACTCCCTCCCTCCCCTCACTCCCTGCTGCACAATCCAAAGTTCCTCCATTCTTCCCTAGCCTCCCCAGTTTATGGATCAGCATTCGCATATCAGAGAAATCATTCGCCCTTTTGTTTTTTGGAATTGGTTTATTTCACTTAGCATGATAGTCTCCAGCTCCATCCATTTACCTGAAAATTCCTGGTGTCCCATACGTATAATATGTATGTCCCATATATATAATATGTCCCATACGTATAATCCCAGAGTTGGGAGGCTGAGGCAAAAGGATCACAAGTTCAAAGCCAAGCTCAGCAATTTAGTGAGGCCCTAAGCAACTCAACAAGACCCTATCTCTAAATAAAATATAACAAAAGGACTGGGGATGTGTTTCAGTGGTTAAGCTGCCCTGGGTTCAATCCTTTGTACCAAAAAATCCAAAAAAAAAAAAAAAAAAAAGACTATATATATATATATATATTCTTTATGCATAAGTGTGTATATATATATCTATGTTTTTCATCCTAAATATACATAAAGTTTTAGAATGATCCTTTGACTAAAAGTTTTAGTTGACTATGATAAATTCAATCAGTGGTATCCAGAAAGACATTACCTGAAGTAAAAAGATTTGGGGGAATTCATAAAAATATATTTAAAATATTCTTTTTAATTAGAAGATAAAATTTGGTAAATTTTTTAAAACCTTTTTTTGTTGTTTTTTATTTTGGGAAGGCGGGTTTTTTTGGTACCAGGGATTGAACTCAGGGGAATTTTACCACTGAGCTAAATTCCTAGGCCTTTTAATTTTTGTGTTGAGACAAGAATCTTACTAAATTACAGAGGGTATGGCTAAGTTTTAGAGGCTGACCTTGAACTTACAATCCTCCTGCCTCAGCCTCCTGAGTCACTAGAATTAAAGGCATGCACAACCATACCTTGCTCTTCTCTACTTTTTTAACCATGGTCACCCTATGTAAAATATTTATTCATCAAAAAACTGCTCATTAAATAACTAGATGATCATATAAATAAGCATTTTGAAAAACAACACCTAGTACAGCTTTTCCAGACACACAGTTCCCTTTATGTAAAAACAGCATGTTTTTATATGTTTTTTATTACAGTTGCAAATAATCATAAATATTTTTCTTAAAACATTCTTTAATTATTTCAATAATTGGCTGCCAGTAAAAGGGCTTTATGTGTGATACAGCCTTCAGTTTTTTTTCTCTACTAGCAAAAGTAATACGTTTAAGCAATAAAAAACTTCTTAATCTACAGGGGAGAAAAGAGAAAAACAGTCAATAAGACATAATTGGAAAGATTTATCTTCCTGTATGACTTGAGGCATTTGCAAGTTCTACTTTTGTTTATTTATACTTTCAGAAAAATTTCCCTAATAGCCAATGCTATAAATGTCAATTTATAGACTCTTGGGTAAAGGAGGCATCTGGATTGTACTTTGGAGAACTCATCTTTACTACCTTCAGACTGAATATGATGAATTGTTAAATAATATCCAGTTAGTAAAACTAAGTCTTAAAAAATGAAGTCCTCCCATAAACATTCAGTTTGAAAATACTAAAAAATATCTGCATAATATTATGTCAGAAAGTGAAGCATGACATTGCAATAATCCTAAAATGAAAATTAAATAAAAGAGGAATTTATAAGACTTTATTACAGCGGGTTTACCAGTGTTGCCAGACTTTAAAGTATCACAGGAGGAAATCATTATGTCTGCATTGCTGAGTCAATTACCTGTGTGACTGCTAATAAATTTTGTCTCCTGATTTTGATGGATATTTAACCATCTGCTTCTGGCATGGTTTCTGTTTATATACATGGAAAATGCTTCAACTGAATTATTAAGTGTGAACAACTGAAAGATAATAATAGTTGTTGTATGTTTACTGTAGCTTAAATAAATGTTGGAACCATAACAACTGTATATTGAGACAAGGATCTTTCTGTAACTAAAGGAAAATGGAGGAATTTTATAAAATTATTGTTTTCTTTAGCATTTTTAAATACTTCAAAGAATAGTTAATAGAGTTATTTATATTAAACTTTTAGACTCAAATGGAAACATTAGAAAATACTTTGAAATATTGTCTCTGGATATAAAACTTTCATTTAGTTAAGTTTATGTTGTCTCACACTAAAATTATGTGCTCATTTGCTGATATATAATTACTGAAAAATATGAAGTATATATTCATGGTTACAAAAAAATCTGGTATTGAAACACTTAAATATATGCTGTAAGTTTAATTGTATTAAAATATACTTCTACATAAAGGATAATTTAAAAATATACTAATGTTGAACCTTATTCTTTAAAGGTCTTAAAAGTTATATATATATATATTATATAACTTGCTTTCAAATAGAACTAGGCTTTCATCTGACTGGAAAAAAATGAAAACAATTTTTAGCTTGAAATTATGTGGTATTCTCACAGTTTATCAAAATAAATCTCATACATGTGTATTCTCTGATAAATTCAGACTGTGACTAAAATTTAATTACTATATTAATTATACTGAAGCCATAACATGTTACAACTTATTTCTTTCTACTATATGTAGCCTCTATAAGTGCAGGTATCATTTATATCTTTGTATTTTTTATCATGTATCTTAGTGCCCTCCAAATAGTAAAAACAACATTCAAGATATGTGTATGTGTGTGTGTGTATCTCAAGTATATATATAAATATTTTTGTAAATTTTAATGTATGTACTTGTATATTCACATAATTTCATAATTTCATGGTGGTTTAATGCTAAGCTCTTCCATGTAATTCATGCACAATTCAATAGAAAGTCTGTGTAATTCTTCATGTACAGTGCAAAAAAAGTTATTTGCATCTCTGAACAGGGAATATGGTGGTAGACATTACACATTGCACCTGATATTCTACCTGGCATTATTTTCCTTGTCTTTTTGTCATTATACTATTTTTTGAGGAATTGGGGAGGAAAAATAACTTTTCTCCTCTTCAACAATTCATGTACTTCAGGCAAACTCCTTTTTGAAGGTTCATAGAGGAGCAGATGGTAGAGGCCTACCTAATCATTCATTCCACCCATGAAGATAGCTTTAAGGATGGACACAGTCCCTGAATTAAAATTTAATGAGCCTCAGGTCCCAGACTTTGGTCTGACTCTTTGCACCGAGTCACTGAGATGGGACATGTAAACCTGGAGTTGGTGGCAGCCATATTGCCCTCTAGGGGAGCGATCCTGCCTCAGAATGGACCCAAGGGATGGAGCAGGGAAGATGTGATATTGCATCCTTTGATTCTTGAATCCTGTCAGATCTTAATCCAGTGCTAGTCTGAATTTTTCTGGTATATCATCTAATTAATAGCCTTATTTTTGCTTATGATTGCTTGAATTGAATTTATACCTGTTGCAACTTAAGAGGCCTGATTAATATAGTAATGTTTACTGTGGTTATTTTATCTACAAGCAAGGAACTGGAAAAGTAGAAGGTCCCTTCTACTAGAAGATGTCCCTTTCAGAAATCAGTCTGTATACTGTTTTATGGAATTAGATTCAGAGAACATGGATTCTTTCCTTCCTTTTATTTATTATTATTATTTTAAAAATATTTAAATTTTAACTTTGATATCTTCTAATTGTTAATTATCTACTCTGCTTTTTAATAGAATTCAGAGTAGCTTCAAAATATTTATTTAAATGTTACTAATAAAAGACAATGAATTGCATTTAAATATTTAAGTAATTATCATAGAAAATAATTCACGTTTATAGCTCAAGTTATTTTATTAAGCTTTCTTATATAATGATTATCAAATTTTGTTATCACCACTTAAGTTGTTTTACCAAAAGATAAACTTGGTGTAAAAAATATGTATTACCTATTGTTTTGCAGAAAGGGCTTCACTCAAAAGAAAAAACAAATGATTTCAATTTCTGAAGTACTAAGAGATAAAACTTTGCTAATATTGAGAATCGCTTGTTAGTCAAATGGGCATTAAAGTAAGGTGATTGTATGTCGTGGTTAATGGCAAACATTCCTAGATTACTTGGGACTATTTTAATTTATACCTGTTTTCCTTCCGTAATGACCAATCATCCTCCATTTACTATCAAAATTATCCCAATTTAGAGAAATAAATTAAGGTCACTTCAGGCCTGGCAAACAAAGATAACTTGAAGCTGAACGATAAAGAAAAAGTGCAAGGTGATGAGCTTGTACCTTTTTACCCATAAATGATATACCTGAAAGACATTATATAATAATAAGCATATGTTTGTGTAGGAAACATTTTTTTTAAATCTAAAATAAAGATGTAAAATATTTTTATCAATATATTATTGTAGTTTATTGGTAAGAGGAATGAAATAAATGTAAAAGTAATTGACAAAGTTTGCTTTTTTCCTTAACCTTCAGCGAGGTTCCTCAGAAACAGGACTCAAGTGTGACCCACAGGTAGTTCCTGGTTCATGCATATGAATGCATCTCATAATACAACTCTGTGCTAAGTGAAACATTCTTTATTAATCATCTACCTCAGTAGTCACCACTAAGAAGATCTTTTCTAAACTGTAAATCTTGAGAGAAATGTAAAATGTTATTATTGTTATTATCATTATCATTGGAGTGCACAGAAGTGTAACCATTGTCATTGGGAGACCTGCATTTAAAATGTACAGGAAATTTGCTTTGCAAGATGAGTTTTATTTTTAACTTCCAAAATAAACTGTGAGGTAGAGTGTGATCAGTGTGTCCCCATATCTGCCAGACGTTCCAAATGTCACTCTTTGATGTTTTTTTTTTCCTTTGTCCCACCCTCCATATATATATATGTATATTTGGGGGGGTAGGTACAACCTATTTCTGAAACCATAAGAGAAATAATCCCTGCTTATTTAAAATGTTTCAATACTCATATGTTCACTAACATAGAGTTCAGACACAGAGGACAAACTGAGACAAAGGTTATTCTTTCCAAATTCTCCTTATTAATATATTTTCATGTTTTTATTTGGATTATCTTAGATGGCTAATAATCGTATATACAACCCCACAAAAGTAGTGGGCTGATTCATAAACATGAGACTCATGTATTGAATCTGGAAATGATGACAAGTATTTGCAGGATCTATGAAATTTCCCTTATGTGTTGATAGATCAGAGAGAAGCAATTCACAAACTTTTGAGTAAAGGGCATAATAGCAAATGTTTTAGGCTCTATGGAGCACTTGACCTGGCTGCAACTATTTGACTCTGTCATTACAGCACATAAGCAGCCATAGACAAATGTCAACAAGTGAGTAGCAGTGTTCCCATCAAACTTAATAATGGACAACAAAGTTTTATTTTTGTATAATTTTCATATAATTACAACGTCATGAAATGTAATTTGTCTTTCAAACCGTTTCTACCACTTCAAATATAAAAACCACACAGCATACAGAGAAACAGGCGATGAACTGAATTGGACCCCTGAACCAAAGTTTGTTGACTCCTGTCATAAAGTATACCAGTGCTGAACAAAAAGTAAAAAATAATAAAGAATTTTGTGTGGCAATCAGCAAACTTCTCCAAATGTGCTTAAAGGTGAACATATGTGTCTGAAAAAAGATTCTATATTTTTTCTTCTCTTGGGAAATGCAGATTATTATGACTCTGAGAAAATTCTATAAACACAGAAGTTGATTTTTACATTAAGAGTTCATGGCACATACACTGTCAGAAAAGTTCTTTATTGTGCAGAGATATGATGTCAGTTTTATGTATAACCAACTTCCTTGCCAATCAAATAATACTATAGATATGTGTGACATCATGTCTAGGCATAATCACAATTTTGACTGATAGGTTAGAATATGGGATATAAACAGGAAAATGGAGAATGACTGCTTGACTTAAACTTTCGGTAAAAATAGGTGAAAAAGAATAGTATTACTAAGATATGAATATATTAGGAATGATCCTAAAATTATTCCTTCTGTAACTGTCAAGATATGATCTAACCATGAGAGAAAGTACCATGGAAATTTCCGATATCATTTTAATTTATTGTTTACCTAAAACAGTTCAGTTTGAATGTATTGTTATATGTTATATTATTAACATAATTAGATAATCAAAAGCACTCAAGAATAAGTATATTTTATTATATAAAAGAGAACTCATGAAATGATGCCAACTATTATCAAAAACAGACATCATTATCCTATGTACATGAATGATTACATGAATGGTATGACTCTACATCATGTACAACCATAGAAATGAAAAGCTGTGCCTCATTTTGTTTAATGAATCAAAATGCATTCTGTAAAAATAAAAAATAAAAATAACTTTAAAAAATCATGCAGCCTTTACCCAAGGGGGGGAAATTAAGATTAAAGTTATATTTGCTGATGGAATGCATTATTTTTTTAAACACAAAACTACATCAAATAAAGTTTTTTTTAACTTTAATATACAAATCTTAAATGACATTAAAATAAAAACATCCAAATTTGATGAGGTGAGGTTCAAATGCTTCATTGTATCATGTGGTTCCCCCAAGCCCTTCAATTAAAAAAAAAAAAGAAAATTAATTAAGCAGAGAGATGCAAAGTGAATTATTTAAGGTTACACAGAAAATTGTGGTAAATTAAGACAAGAATCTACTTTGCACAATTATAATATTTCCCAACCAAAGAAAGCAAAAGAAATTCAGCTTGTAAACTGAAGAAAATAACCATGTTTTAAACTGGCAAACAGTCTTTTTTATGAATATCTTTCTTCTTCTTTCCATTCCTCTTCTTACCTCACTCGCTTCTTCATAATTCACTTTGCAAAGAAATCTTAAATATTGTTTATGCTATTGCTTCTCTTTAAAAAGTATTTTATATATCCACAATTAAATAGTATTTTGTGAATCATTAACTCCCACATGGTGGTCTGGATTCTATATTTTAATAATTATGACATAATAAATTCACTTCTACTCATGGCTTATATTTATGACAATTATTTATTAAAAAGTTGTTGGTGTAAGCCTTCTTAATAGAACAAAGAATGGTACTGTTCACAATTAAAACTTAATGATATTAAATTCCTCCTGCTCATTATTCCTAAAGAAGATTCATAAAATTCCGCATAGTAAAGAGCTCACAGATTTCTATAGGGATGGGAAAATTCATTTTTCCCCACTGATGGGACCATATGGCAGATTCTCTTTCCTTCAGAGAACTCACTGTTTCCTACAGAGCTGGATATTTTTTTAATGAGTTAATAATATGGTAAGGATCGTAAAATGGTGACTTTAGGCATCTCTGTGAATAGCTATCAATAACAAAAAATATTATAGATATAGCTACAGAATTATGATCCATATTATAAAATTGCAGACAAAAGAACCATTTGGAGGAGAAAATGATTTAATGAGAATTAAGTTGTATTTAAGGCAAGTTTTAAATATCTTAGCATTAAAAGTGTGTTTCTGAGGAAAAATATGTGATATTTATATGAATAAATCAACACTAATTAATCATTGCCTACATTAAGGAAAATGAATATTTTCTCTCCAAACAGATGCTAAAACTCTGGAGATTTTAATGCAGATACAAATGAGATCTTATTTTATTTTATAAAACTATAGTCCAGTGAATGTTTTTAAAACATTATGCTTTCACTCTACCTATTTTTCTCTCATAAGTTAGAATTAAATACTGACATGTTAAAAAATATAAAATCTGAAGTTAATTTTCCTCAGTATCCCTTCTTGTCTTCTTGAAGAATCTGGAACTTTTAACCATAGATAAGAAATAAATATTTAAAGGTAAAAATAAATATTATTTAGACTTGACAATCATTTTTAAACAACTTAATGATTTTTAAGCAGAGCATGTGCATAACTCTAGTCCACGTGGACATAAATAGAAGTGTTTTATGCCTTTTACCAATTGGGTTTTTAAGAGAAGTAACAAAACTCCCTTGTTCTTTCTGCCCCATCCTGCGACCTGAGTCAGGATGTGGTGGTGAACCATTTTCGTCTAATCAGAGAAATACCTAGGAAGAAGGAAGAAATACCTGGGAAGTCAGAGTATCAAAAAAGGTATCTTATTCCCCCATGCCTGGAGCTATCCCTGGACTGAAGCATACATGATCAAGAAATAATTTTTTTTTTCTGTTTTATGGCAAACTTGAAATTTTTTTTACCTATAGAGAATGTTATATAGTATTTTTCTGCATCTAATGATTTGAGGAACTACATGAATACTGAATATTAATTTTTAATGAATGAACATTTTTATCTTTCATTTTTGAAATAAGCTCTCCTTGATCAATGTTGCAATAAATTAAATGCTGCTATTCCATTTAGGTTGTTTACATCAATGTAAAAAAATAACATTAGCATTGAAATTTTCTTTAAAATTTTTTTCGCATAAGACTTTTGTTGGATTCATAAAATATTTTTCAGAATTTCTCACACAATTACATTCCTGCCTAACTCATGTGTCAGGAAGATAGTGGTTTCCTAAAAGCTTGAAAGAAGGGGCTTTTAAACCATTCTCATCCTATATACTTTTGCCTACTTTTCTAGTTTCTTCTCTAATTACATATTTTAAAACTCCCTAAATTTTTTTTGTCAATTTTGGTTTACCATATATTTTTAGAAAATCATCATTTCAATGAGTTTTGTCTATCATAAGCTACAGACTTTTATATCATATTCTCAACTTTTTTCTCAGAATTTGTATTCTCTTTTTCATTCCTAACAGAGTGCTCTTGAGTTTTCTTTTCATTTTTCCTCTTAGTACTATAAAAGGCAGAAGTTTGTCTTTTTGATTGAAATCTCAAGTAGCTTTCACTGACTTTTCCTGCTTCACAGTTAACTTTCTGCAGCAAAGGCTCTCCTCCAGCCTTGTTTATTTAATTCCCTTTCCTAATTTGATCAGCTAGTTAATTTATTTTTAGCTTTTATTGCTTAATAATAAAAGCATTTATAGAAAATATTTTAACTTCTGATTCATCTGTTGACTCTGCCCCCAAAAATTCTCACTCTAATATTTCTACTAACATCCAATTGTAATTTTTATTTCTCCATTGCCCCAACATTACTTTGAAGAGAATTTTCTTTTAAATTTCAGGGCATTTAGTTACAATTTTGTTACTAATTTTGAGTTTTAGAGTATTGAATCCAGAGAAGGTAGTTAACGGTCTGTCTACTAGTGGAGATTTAGATTTATTGATGCTCTTTAGTACCAATACACAGTGAATTTTAAAGTTTTTTGCATGGAATTTTGAAATGTACATATTGAACATATCATTTAATTATAAATGATGTAAAGAAAAATACACTACACATTTGTATTCATTTTATTTTCAGATTTTTGGAATCTTTACTGTTTCATGTGTAAGCTAAAATAGAGGCAAGTTATTTTTTTCCCACTATTCTAATATTTCTATCTGCCACAGAACTTCTAAAAGTTCTTTCTTTGTATATTTAAACATATTATTAATTTTTTAACTTTGTTTCATCAATCTTTGCTATACTGTACACATTATCAATCATACAACATCAATGTCTAATATACTACCTAAATTTCTACTATTGTGATCCTTGTAATTATATTGAATATGAATGGACATATTCTTATTTTTCTAAATTTCTAATCTTGCAGCTATTCATTCAGTTTAGTTTTAAGGGATAGCATTTGGATTTGATTTTATGAACCACTTTGATAATCTAATTTTCATTTTTGTGATTCTTTGCCATTTCTGAAGTATGCTTTACTTTCCTCAAATATATAATAGAATATTATGTGTGTGTGTGTTTATATGTAAATATATGTGTATGGTTATATCTGTCTATTCATTTACCAATCTCTTTACTTCTTACCCTACACCTTCTCACATTTTTATCACTTTAAACCTATTGGCTCTGTATTAATGTAGAAAGATAATGTGATAAAAATAGTGAAGGAGAATCTGAAAAAACATATGCTAAAAATATCTAACAGAGCTTGGATTTGGGGAACTTATTGAATTGATTTTTAGTTTTACTAATCACAGCATATAATTTGATTTATCTTCCAAACTACAGCTGATTTAGGAATACTATGAAAATATTGTGTATGCATAAAGACTACTTTTCACAAAATAAATAAAATAAAATAGACAAGTCATGTGTTATTTGGAATATATACATATGCAACTAGTTCACTTTTGCGAACTACTTAAGATCATGGCAGAGGGGCACTAGATATAGATGTCAAGTATTGGTAGATAAAACTCTCTGTAAACTTAAAGAAAAATCACATAGCAAAACAGAAGACTCAGTACATCAGAAATCAGGTGCTGGTGGGAAAGATCAGACCCTCACCTGAATGGAAGTTCTGAGGAGTCAGGCTTCTGATGATTCTTGGTCTCCTTTGATACCAAAGAATTGACAAAATAACTTCACAAAGCCACCCCAAGTTAGAGAAGTTCCATCACCCATTTCTACTTTAACCTGCATTAAGGAGGTGTCTACTGTGTACTGTGCTATCTTGAGCCCCCAGAGTGACTCCCATCTGTTTTGTCACCCACGGAAACATTCTTCAAGCTATCATTTCTGCCCTGCTTCTTCTTCTTCTTTTTTTTTTTTATTGTAAACAAATGGGATACATGTTGTTTCTCTATCTTCCCTGCTTCTTAACTTCTTACTGTGCTTTGAGTACAAAGTTGAAGAAGAAAGAAAAATCAGTAAGTCTGTTTTTAAAAGCCTTGAATCTTTATTCTCACTTTATGAACAATGGGAGTTTAATAAGCGAATTTGGACCTTGAAAATCAAGTGTAAGACAGTGGGTTTACAACACAGTGAAGTTTGAAACATATTTTTTTGGACCAATCTCTAGAATTTCTATCCATAGTCAGGGAATTTGTATATAGGCTTAGGCTGCATGTTACGTGAGTTTTATTATTTTTTGTGCTTTCAGAAGCATTTTAGAAGTCATCGTGGGGAAAGGTCAAATAAGATGCTCTTTGTCAAGCACAGTCTTAAGTTGGAAACCCCATGAAGAGAGAATTTTACGCTGTTTCATAAAGAATGTATTAGGTCAAAAACTTTTTCAAGATGGGCTTAGTAGCTTTGACTGTGTGCTTGGTAAAACTGTACCATGGACTGTCACATTTTAGTCCAAGTTTTCAAAATGAATGCTTTACCACTTGAGCCTAGTTGTGAAAAAATGTTACAACGACTCAAATATTTCTCAAACAGTAATTTCTTCTTACAAATTTAAGATTTAGTGCCAAAGACTGGGATTCTGAAAGAAAATGGAATTTGCTATGTAATAAACTAGGAAATTCTCTGTTAGTAGAAAGGTGAAAGTTCCATTAACTAACATATATTCTTGGATTTGACTCAGTAAGTACAAAGTTATTCTTCTGATGCCAAGTAGCCTAAGGGTGATTTCTAATTAAAATTTTGAAAGCTGATGCTCACTATACTATGTCTGTCTGCAATTTTAAATTAAACTTGGATCTCTTATACTGAGTTAGTCTACAACCTTTTCTTTCACTGCTAGGTAATAGTTGAAAAAATGCTAATTTAGCAAATTAGATCAAGTTCAATCCTAAGCTATTATTACTATAGCAAATAAAGTTAGTGGTAGTTATGGTCAAGTTGCAATTTATGGAACCTCATAATCCTACGAGTAATAAAAATAATAATTTCAGCAATAATAATATTCTATCATTTATTACACTCCTGCTGTGTTCCAGGCCTTTTAAATGCATTATCTCATCTGATTCATGCCACAAACTATACGAGAGAATTATCATTTCAATTCTACAGTTAAAGCAGCTGAAGTGAGAAAAAATGATGATTTTAACTAAGGAAAGGATGGGAGCCAAGGGGTTGAGCAATTGGGTAAAAGAGGCAGTTAGAAAAAGGGATTCATTAAAGAGCTTATAAAATCTTGTAAGTAACATTTACTCTAGGTTTTTAAATTGCTTTAGTAGTACATATGTGACTTAGATGATTTGGAAAGATACAGGAAATCACAGAAAAAAATTTAAAATAATCAATTCCATGTCACATGTATTACTCTAAACATGAGTGGTGGATTTCCAGTATATGCTACCCCTGAGATTTAGGTATCACAATGTAGATGTAGAGGTCAAAAGGCAGGATTTGAGGAACACTGATATCTCAAAATAATAATAATTGGAAATAAGAGAATTGGGACAGGATGTTATCATCAGAAATAATAGAATGGAGATTTTATGACCTAAAGAATTGTCAAAAATTTTGAGCTCTGGAGTCAAGTAAGATGAGACTTGAAGGTCTCTAATGTATGTATTAGTTAGTTAAAGAAACCCTCCTAGTGGTGAGGGCAGTGAAACTCAGTGCTCTGCTTCATCCAGGAGTGAATGGTAGGTGGCTAGGTGAGGAAGTAGCTGGAAACTATGGAAGCCAGTGTGTGCAGAGATTAAGAAGACAGTTCTAGAAATCAAGAGGGAGTTCTTTTAGAGAGTTTTAAACACATTTACCTGTGGAGAGAAAGAAGATGGAGACATAGGTAGATTGATGGTACAGGAAGGGGTCTTGAAGTCCAGAGCACTAATCTCAAGAGTAGTATATTCCAAGATTTTTGCCATTAATGATTTTAAGGTCTTGGAATGGAAGGGAGACAGGATGCTCAGATCCAACCTGAGGCTTACTTGCCAAGCCAGGTCAGCAGGAAAAAAGGATGGTTTCTCTTACTAGTTTCCCCAAGGGAGCTTCTTTTTCTAGTTAGTCCAAATCTGAATAGGAAGGATAATCTTTTACAATTCATTCTCCCACCGCAGATGCCTTTGCTCATTTGTCAAATATTTGTCACTATCAACCCAAATTTTAACAGTAAGTTGCTTCTGTTTCATTGACTCCTGAATAATAAGAAGCAACATAAAGTTCTAAAGTTAATTTCATTACCATATAAAAATTATAGAATGTAAGTGATAGTCAGGACCTTGGAGTTGGCTTCTGCAACCTGAGCCTGTTACACTTGAGTACATTTAAGAAGATGAGGACTTATCTAGTGTCAGAAAGCTACCTCAGGACAGAGGAAAGACCAATATTTTTTTTATGCTTTCTGATAGTAGAATGTCAAAACACTTCTTGACAGCATCCTGAATATTGATCTCACCTTATATAAGACTGAAACTTGAAAATTGATTCATTTTGGTTTTGAAACTTGCTCTACTACTGAAATTAGTATGAATCTAACTTTCCAGAGCTTGCTGATGGTTCCTCCTAAATGAATGTCAAAAACCCAGCAGGGTAAATGCATGACAGCCTGATTTTACATGATCATCTTTTATTTTTATATTCCTGAATCCAAATAACATCATATATTTTGAAATTGTATACAAAGTTTCTTAGAAAAACTAGCCTCAAAAATAACCATTTTTTCAAGTAGTAAATGAAGCTGGAATTGGAAACCACATGGATCAGGATTTTTGAGGAGATTTGGGATTCTGCATAGCTGTCCAGATATGAGCTCTTCAAGGACACTATGATAAGAACATACACGGTCATAAATAGCTATGCAACACAACTCTGAAGAGTGGTATGAGAGCTTCCTGTGTTGTATTTTTTGCCATTGTTTTCCAAATAACCAAACTGTTTCCTGGGTGGTTCTTAGATATTCTTTGAATTTAAGAAGTCTGTGCTCAAATGGTACCATGCTTTTATTTGAAACTTACTCCATCCCTGTGTCAAAATTTATAAAGCAGAGTTAAAAGCCTAATATACCTGTAGTGAAACACCCCTTTTTAACTTTGTTAAATCCATGTTTTCCATAATTTTAAAAACAACAAAGCAGGGGTTACCCCATTTGTGTACAATGAATCAAAATGCAGTCTGTAAAAATAAAAAACCTTTTAAAAAGCAGGGATTTTTTATTCCTGGTTTGTTTTGATTTGTGTGTGGTGTGTATGTGTGTTTGTGTGTGTGTGTAATAGCTATTACCATCTCAAAGATAAAAATATTTCACAGTTAAGAAAAATTTTTCTTAGGATAGATATATATTTTTCTTTTCCCAGGATCTTTTATTCAGTATTCAAGCTTTTAAAAAAAAGATAAATGTCTATCTTCCCCTGAAATAAAGGTACATTTACTGTATTAAAGGAACTGTTGAAATAAGCAGCTACAAAAAAGGCACCATATTTTGCTATGTTATTTACAAATTCTATTAATACTGGCATTGTGAAAAATAATTTAAAAGTATATAAGTATGCATATTCCTATATTATCTCCACATGTGTGTGTTTGTGTGCATGGGAGTGGTACCATTATGTTATGCATACTTAAGCCTGATCTTTTAGGTAGGGTTATCTTGGGAATGCCTCAAGTTTGTATAGCTTATTAACTAACATATACTTTGTCTTCTTTGTGAGAATGACAGATTTTAACTTTGGATAGTATCAACTCATACTCAAGATAAATATATTCATAGCTATGTGATATCTTGTCCATTTCTGTAACAATAGATCCAGTGACCTCTTGACTAAAACCCTGCTTTTTCATGCCTAATATCTGATCTAGTATAAAGCCCACAGCTCTGCCTTTTAAAGCCCACATCAGTACATTCCTCTTATAGGTGATATAGCATATCTTCCTAAATTCAAAATGTCCATGACATGTGTCTAATCTAAAGGTGCCAAGACAGTTTTTCTTCTGTTTTGATTTGAAATGCTGTTGTGAAGTAGAAGGTCAGTCTCAAAAGGGCTAGCATCAGAGACAGATATTACTGTTGTATCAAAGGACACAAATATAATTGAAAAAAGAAACAAAAAAGCTCACAAATTATTGTTGTCACCTAGTTTTATACATTGCATCAAGGAAATGTAAAACTGCACATGGCAATTTAAGGATGTTCAGGTGCCCAGCTAGTCACTGAGAGCTTGCAAACCTTTCATACTTCAATTCCATCTAACAGGTATAGCCAGACTTAGAGATAAGCAGACTTTATGAGTTGTGATACTTGCTCGCTCAGCAATATCAGCCTGAGTAATCTGATAGATTTAAGAAGACCAAAGTCAAATAGTGCATTATGTAAAAGTAGACAAAATCTTGCTTATAATAGTGTCACTGTAATGCATTGCAATCTTGATAGTAGACCTTGGTGAACCCCCAAATTGAAAGTATTTTGCTGAATCAGAGTACATTTTGAAAGGTAACCGTGCAGCCTATGAAATGAACTCAGTGTTTTGGTTCATTCAAAGAGAAAGCTCTAAATGATGACAAGGTTCAGTTTTCTTTAGTAGATGAAGACTAACATAAAAAAAGAAAAAAGAAAAATGCAGTTTTGGAGCCGTTTCATCAACTTTGCCTACAAGTCATACTTAGCAGCTAATGGCAAGACAAGGTCAACAACAGCAGGATCCTGGGACATCAGCATGGAAGTCAAGCTCACTGAAATTCATATTTACTGGGCTGGACATGTGTAGAAGATGGATAACAGCAGGGTGGCTAAGCAGCTGATAGTCTAGCTGAAATGGAGTGATTGTGAGCACAGTAGGCAAAAGAAGCACTCCAAGGCCTTTAAGCAATATGGCATAACTTCTGACTGCTGGACGGTGATACAGCAAACAGACCATGCTGGTGCACAGCAATCAGAACTTGTGTGACTCCCCGCTAGTGACCACGCAATGCAAACTCCAGGACCCGTGCATGAACCCAAATAAGTAATTCTATAGAGAGGCATAAGGGCATGCTTGGTTTTTTAAATAGATGTAGACAGAGCTTTATTGTAATGATGTGAACACAAATAATATTTCTGCTAAAGAACAAGAATTCTTGTCAAAATCTGTCCTTGGAATCCTCACAGGTGCCTTTTTTCACTCTTATGCTCCCCCAAACTGCCCTGTGACCTCATTCGTTAAGTTTCCATATTATTACATAATTCATCTCCTCAGAAATGTTTGTTTACTTTCTGTGTCCTTCAGCATGTTGTTATAGTCCTTGCTTCTTGCTTTCAAGGTCTGCTATTCTCAATCCTTCTGAAAAGCACTTCACCCCTTTTCCCTCCACTTGATCCTATCTAAGAACTTTTCAGTGTCATGAACATTTTCATAGGAATCAGAAAACAAAGAAAGAGGTCAGGTAAACACCTAGAATCTCTTTCTTCCTCTTTGCCTCTTCTTTCAATATTTAACTTTTCTTCCTAAGAAATTTGACATAAAGTTCTTCCCTAGCACCACATCATTCCCCAATCAGCAAAGTTGCTTACAACATTTTCAAGTTCCTGTTTCTCCCATGAAGCAGCCTGGACACAGGGCTTTGTTAGCTTTCATGGTGACAGATGTCCCAGTAACATATAACTCAAAGGAGACTTTCAGACCTTTGCTGGAACTTTCAAAATTACCTTGGTCCCTTAAGAGTTGTGTAATTCACACTCGTGTTTGCTTTTCTTTAATTTACAATGAAGTGTAAAATTAAAATACCTTTCAATTGTAATTTAGGACTAGTCTATAGAACCTATACTCAAATTTTTTCAATTCCACAATACCTACTATGATTTAGTTACCATAAGGAACACATTTTCACCCTACAGAAAATGAATCTGTTAAATAATGACTTAATTTTGAATTACCATTATGCATTCCACACAATTACTGGAGTTCTGCTTTTCATAAACAATTAAAAGACTTCTTTTAACCACTTGAATGTAGGATAAATCTATAGCTACAGTTGTTTCTATGCCCATATTCTTCAAATACTTGTATTCCGATAGAAAATTTTGCTAGTTCTGAAAACAGGTCAATGACAATTTTACTTAACAAAAACAACAATAACAACAACAACAATAAAACTGCTGGGTTACAAGCAAGATTAGCTAGCTCCTTAAGCAGCCTCTCAAAATACCCTTGCCAGAAATGAGCTTGTTTTACTATTAGGTCAGTTTGGGGCTGGATTCTCTGATAAGATCTGCAGTGCCAATATTCTGTTATTGATTCAAGAGCATATTCTTTCAATGTGAGATAAGCCTGTAGCAGAATTAACATTCGTTATGAAAATTTGGTAACTTGATTTCTATCCTCACCAATTCCGCACAGAGGCGTGCCCCTCTGGGTAGAATCAAAATTGCTACCAAAAAAGCACTTCTGACTCATTCCAAGTAATTGCCCGCTTATTTATTTGAAATCTCAGAGTTCTGTTCATTAAGCATGGAGAGGATATTTGGGCTTAAAAAAATCTAACCATAAAATAAAAACCTTTTAATTACCTATTTTTATTACTTCACTATAATATTTTAAGTGAACTGTATGCTATTATGCTGATGCATTAAATAGATGCTATGAAGTGTTGTATTTCTGACAGTCTCTTTTTAAACTCATTTCATATATTTTAATATCTAAAATAGTACAAGTCATTAAGATTGGTATTTTCCTAATAAAGTTCAAAATAAAACATGCTGTAGTCTATTGAACACTTACCATATAATAAGCACAGTCCTGTTGCTAAAGACCAAACAGCCTCTTATCTAGTGGAAGGTAAGACAAGTAAACATTGGTAAAGACTCATTGTATTTTCTGGTAACTACTATAAGGGAAAATGTCTAGGGTACTTTGTGAGAACAAAGAAAGTCACCTAGTGGGCCTGAGTCCTGAAGGCTATTTTGTTGTTAGTCAGGTGGAAGGCAATCTAGCTAGAAGGAATGGCACTTTAAGGAGAGTGGATTCCAAACACAAGAGTTTCAGTGTGGCCGCTGTCCAGATGCTTTATGGGTAGATAGGAGGAGATTAAGTAGGAAGGGATTCAGGAGCCAGATAATGAAGGACTTTGCTAACAATGGAAAGAAAGCTGGATTTTGTCCAAAGTGATAAGATGTGAATTAGAGCTTGAGGATTTATGGTAGGGGTAGTTTCCAGAGCTATTAGGAGAACATCACATAGCATAGTGGCTAAGAGGACCTGCCTAGACCTGGGTTTAAATCTTGGACTTGCCAACCAAGAGTTATGTGAGTTGAGCAAGTTATTTAACCTCTAAACCTAAGTGTCCTTATCTACAAAATACCTGCCTGGTACATTGTTACTGGGCAATAAATGGAAGTTGTTGCTGCTATGCTGGATGCTATTTCTACTTCTTAAAAAATGGAATTGGAGGCCAAACACTGTAGGTAATAGATGAGTAGAGTCCTACTGGAGAATTGATTGGGAATATTAGGAAGAAGAGTGGGTTTTGTAGTTTGGTGTTTCAGATGTGTTGAATTTTAAAGGACAAGTAGAGATGCAGCAAAGTCCAGATGAGTCTGTGAGTCATTCATGCTGGTGTGTTGAATGGTGAACCTGCATGTGAACAATGAAACTGTCTTAGAAGATAATATAGATGGGTATGTTCTCTAATTTTTGAAGAATGGACTAGAAAGAATGAAGCCACTGAATGAAAGATAAGGAGTCAAAAGGAGAGCAAATTAAGAGAAAGTAGTGCCACCAAAGCCCCTGAAAGGTTTCCAAAAAGGGAATTATTTACAATTCTGATTGCTAATGAGCACTCTGTTTTGATGAGGCTGGGAAATATTCATAGATTTTGAACAGGGAAGTAGGAAGTCATTGGCAACATTCAGAGAGGGAAAGGGGTAACATCAAATTTCAGGGGATTAAGAAGTGATTGAGGCAGCAAAAATGGAGAAGGACTGAAGAAATTTGGCTGAAAAGAGGAAGAGGTTGAAAAGAATGTTGCTGAGAGGAAAGGTTAAAGATGTATAGTTTTTTACTTTTCATGTGACCATATTGTCACACCACAAGGAAAGAGCTAAGGAGAATAAGCTCATACATTGCTGGTGTAAATGCAAATTGGTGCGACCATTATGGAAAGCAGTATGGAGATTCCTAAGAAAACTTGGAATGGAACCACCATTTGACCCAGTTATCCCACTCCTCGGTTTACACCCAATCACTTAAAATCAACATACTACAGTGACACAGTCATATCAATGCTCATAGCAGCTCAATTCACAATAGCTAAACCATGAAACCAATCCAGATGCCCTTCAACAGATGAATGGATAAAGAAAATGTGATATATATATATATATATATATATATATATATACACACACAAACACACACACACACACACACACACAATGGAATATTAGCTTTAAAGAAGAATGAAATTTTGGCATTTGCTGGTGAGTGGATGGAGTAAGAGAATATCATCCTAAGTGAAATAAGCCAAACCCAAAAAACCAAAGGTCAAATATTTTCTCTGATATGTGGAAGCTAATTCACAATAAGAGAGGTGGATAGGGAAGAATAGAGTTACTTCATATTAGGTAAAGGGGAGTGAAGGGAAGGGAAGGGGTATGGGGGAAGGAATGATAGTAGAGTGAAACAGACATTATTATCTCATGTACATGTATGACTGCATGACTCATGTGATCCTGCAATATGTATAATCAGAAAAATGAAAATGACACTCCATTTATATATGATCTATCAAAATGTATAAATGCATTCTACTGTGATGTACAACTAAGTAAAACAAATTAAAAATTTTTTAAACAATTCAAAAAAAAAGAATAAACACACAGATAAATAGTGAATAATTTGTGACAAATTTTATTGGCAAATCTCCACCCCAGTTCTGAGAATGCTACATATAAAATTCTAAAATGAGGCAACAGACGCTTAAAATGATTGAAAAGTCAACTTCAAATTCATGGGCTTCTTTGGGATCATGACGTGGGTGTCCTGCAGTCAGAGGGCATGGAAGACTGGTGTGTTTAACTTAAATACTACACAATATATGTGCTGAAATCTCATGTTACTCTAATAATATTTTTAAGTATCACTTAAAACACATTCAATTTTTGATATTTTTTAAAAGTGAGAACTTCCTTTACACATCTGAAAAGAAAGTGCTGTCCCAGAATTTACCAGGGTCAAGGATGTGGGAGCATTACCTCTGAACAGGATATGATGGGCTGCAGCTGAGAACAGACATGCTGTCATTCTCAGTCTTGCCCAATTGCACTGCCTGGGACAATAAAGAGATAAAGATGTCTGTGTGGAGTAGACTTCCAGGAAATCAGGGGTCAGACAGAAGCAATTTCTTGGCCACATCATGAGAGCTGAGTGGAAGGTATCCAACTGAGGAATGTCTGAAGAACCCACAGAAGTCCCTAAGAAGAAAGAGTCAGTTTTATGAACATTATAGAACTATAGAACATGAAGCATCTTAAGACAACATTAATCAACTAACAATATTTTATCTTCCCTTTCCTGATGGGAAAGGAGAGCACAAGAAAGTCAGACTACAGCATTCCTCTCCCTCATGTGGTAGTCTGGAGGAGATCTGCCTGCCTGCAGCAATAGAAGCTTCAGCTTGGAAAGGCTTGAGTGTTGATCACTTTTTATGACAGTTTATGATTTGGTGTTTTCATAAGCTTTTTCTCACTATGAACAAAAGACCTGACTAGATTAGCTTAAAGAAGAAAAGGATTTTTTTTTTCTCTTGGTTTCAAAAGGTCATCAACTCCATAGCTCTGAATCAGAAGACCATGGCAGAAGGGTGTGGCAAAGAAAGGCAGCTCAGGAAACTTGGAAGCAGAGAGAGAGAGCTCCACTCACCAGGGACAAGCTATAATCCCCAAATTCACACCCCCGAGGTGTCCAACCACATTTCACCACATTGTGATCCACTCAGATCAGTGGATTAATCCACTGATTAATTTAATCTGATCATTGCACCTCTGAACATTCTTGTGCTCTCTCATTAACTTTTGGGGGACACCTTATATCTAAACCATAATATTCAGTGATATTTTAAATATGTTATTTAAAATGATTTTGTTTTTCTATTATCTACAAATGAATAGAAAAGTTATGATATTTCTTAGATACTACACAAGTGGTGGCAGAGGGGAATAACACCCCCAAAACACACACACACACACACACACACAAAATGAATAAATAAAAATAGTAAGAGAACACAAAATTAAAGTTGTATTTTAATTGTATAACAAAAGACATGATTATGCAGCACACTGGTACTTATGGTTGAAGAAGAACCCAAAGGAATGTGAGTGAGTAGAATCCACCTTTAAGAATACTAACCTGGAACTACGAACTTTAACAATTGTAATAGAGAAAAATATAAGGATAAAAGAATATAATGACAAGATTTATTTGGAGGGGGAAGATGGAAGAATAGAAATAAATTGAGAGAAATTTGGCATGCCATTATCTATTTTCTCTGGAAATTAATGAGCTTCCTTTGGAGAGTTAAGAGTAATGGGTGAGTTGGAAGATTAAAGAGACTACTAGAGGTTTGGAATAGACTATATTAGTTTTCAAAGTATGGTCCTTGGCCTAGCATCATTAACATCTTCTGGGAACTTCTTAGAAATGTACAGTCATTGGTCCCAACCAGAACTACCGACTCAGAAACTCAAGACGTAGAACTCAATGTCTGTTTAAACAATTTATGGTATTTTTCATTCACATGGTGGTTTAAAAATATAAATTCTATATTTTAAATTACAGAACACAATAATTTTATTTTGCAAATTATTTAAATGCATCTCTGTTTCTTCATCTTTAAAAGGAAGATAACTGATAGCAACCAACACATCATATTCTTATAAAGTCTGTATGAGTCAATGGACCTGACATCTGTAGAGTGGTCTCTGGCATACTTAGTATGCTCAACAGCTATCATTTATTATTATCTTTATGGAAAATGGGGCAAAAAGTTAAGTATACACAAAAGAAATGGTAGTTCTGACTAGTGTGATGTACTGTGCTTTGTGACAATTATCCCTTAGTGACTAGGAATCACTGAGGCCCTTGCCACATACTGCTCACCCAGTATGTGAGCAATCTTTTCCTCTCTGTCTTCAGAAGTGTAAGACATATGGCCAGAGGCATTTGATGAAAGAAATGGAAGGGAAGAAGAAATGAAGGAAGAAGAAAAATATTGTGCACCTATACAATTAGTTGAATTGTAGGAATTTTGAATAAATATATGATAACTAACTTTGAATAAGAAGATTATGTTTTTAAAAGAGTTTAAAAGCAGTTTAAGGGCTTCAAAGAAGTTTGAAGAACATTGCTAGGAAACCATATCAAATATAGTGGTTTTGTGAAAAATTTCTGTTACCTAGATCTTAGTTTCCAGTGCATTTGAAAGAAATGTCAGTTTGCATTGGTTAATTTTTTAATTTACTTAGATCTACATGACTTCATTTTTTCCAATTGTTTAATAATATTTTTCAAGGCCCAAATTCTTTGATAGTAATGTTAACCACATAGATGAGTTCCCAGCAGTTCTATGCGTAGTATTAATATAAACCCAAATTTGAAAATCTCCTATTTATTTTTTCCTGGTTACCCTCTAATAGGCTGGAAATTTGTAATAAAATACTCTAATGACTACACCTTGAGAACTAAACCCTATTCTAATTGCTTTGATGCATGGGCTAGCAGGATAATTGATTGACACTAAGACCACTCAGTAAACAGTCAGCTAACAGAATTAGATTAATGAAAACATATGGTAATTACAACTGTGCAGAACAACTTGAGATCTACAATGGAGCCTCAGGGTAAATAATCAAAATTCTGATCAAAGAGCAATTAGAGTTAATAAAAGTCTGATTGTGCGATTAGGATTAAGAGAGGCTGAAAATTGAAACTGTAAACTTTTAGTAGGGTATTTGATGAAAGATTTATTGCATGCCTAAAAAATGTTGGTATTATGGAATATTCATGAATTGGGAAAAGAGGGAATTATCATGTATATTTTTCAACATTGCTTAAGAAACATTTATCGTAGGACTCGTCACTGTATGTTGGTCTCCTTTTACAACATTCATTTGAACAACATTCATTGAACTTTGATTTGCTCATCATCTGACAACTGTTGACTAGGAGACTCTAAATGAAACATAGTTAAAGAGAGAAAGAACAGCCACAAATCCTGGACTTTGAGATTATAACCTGATAGAAAACCAGAACACATCATTTTTATAAGTTAGTGATTCATGAGGGAGGTTGAAAGGTATGGATAAAATGTTTGCAGAGTTGAAAGGAAGATGCGACTACTTCTCTGAATACTTCAGAAGAAGCTTTAGGATTCCTTCCTGAGCCTTATAAATTTGAATTTGTTATACAAATTTAAAGGTAGAAATGCTTTTTTAAAATAATATCCCCTAGGTTGAGCTCTGTACCAAGTGTATTATCTTTATAATTGAAAGTATATATTTTATTTTATAGTCTCATTGTCTTATTTCCTAGATGGATGAACCTAGAAGTAAAGCCATAGATCACAAATCATAAATATTATGCTTTCCACTCTTACTTTGATGCAAGAGCCAATAAACTTATTCTCACATGCCACCCTGAATAATTATTATTAAATTTGATCAGTTTGAAAGTGTTGATCCAAGGTCACGTTTCCCTAGGAAAAGAAAGAACATTGACTTTCTGGGCTTTACCTGTTTCCAGGACTGGTGTTTTGGAGTGGTGCCAACATCATGGAAATGGATTGTAACCATTTCTTGAAGGTGGTTATGTTTGTACCTTCAGCAATCTTTTGTTTTTAATTATTTTTTTTTATTTTTACAGACTGCATTTTGATTCATTGTACACAAATGGGGTACATCTTTTTGTTTCTATGATTGTGCACTATGTGGATTCACACCATTCGTGTAAACATGTACATAGAGTAAAGATGTTTGTCTCATTCCACCATCTTTCATAGCCCCGCCCCTCTCATAGGCATTCATTGTTTCTCCCCAGATGCCTTGGGTTAAATATATTCCAGCTTATATCTCACTTATTTGAGGCTTCAGGGAAAGTAGGGAATGAGTTAATCTGGAGATTTGGTGGATAAGGTTCCACTACTGTCTGCAACTTTCCTCCCAGATCAGTGATCAGCGAAGCCTAGTTGGCTGGAGGAGGGCGCTGTGGGAAGGAAAGAACAAGGCAAGGAAAATAGCATCAGAAGAAGGTGACAGTCAGTGCTGTGAACACTAAGAGACAACACTGATTGTAAAACAAGATTTCAGTTTTCAAGGAAGGTGAATTCCTTAACACTAAAAGGTATAGCAGTTCTTTGATATATGAAAAGTGAGTATAGTATCTCCTACAAAAGACGAGGGAATAGTGATTCAGACAGGGTAAGTGACTTACCCAAGATTGCACAGCTTATGTGAGATATTGTCTTGAGAGAATAACTTCTGACACCTCTTTTAGTGTGTTTTTCACTGGAACCCAAATATTCAAGCCTTGCCTGACCACCCTAACCAACTCCTTCCCTGGCCTAGATATTGTCTTGTCTTAGTCATTACTCTCTACCACTTTCTTGTTGCGTTTTTATGTTTGTGTCATTTTAGATTGATTTTCTCATGTTTGTGAGTTTATTCATTGATATCTCCACTAGAAATGGAGTTTCTTAAGGTTAGTAACATGTATCGTTTGCTGCTGTTTCTAAATACAGTTACTATTACTGTACCCTTAACATTTAATACATTATTTGGAGATCCATAAAACATTTATTAGCCGACTACTTATTCACTCTTCACAGTGTATTAGGAGGTGGTACATCAGGCCAATTCCAACAGAGTGACATGCATCAGGTGCAACAGGAGTAATGAAGATAATGACAATACTCCAATACTTCACCTTTGGGGCTTTTGTTATGTTTTTCAAACTACATTGCAAAAACTATTGCTCTTTCTCACTCCCAGAAACATAAACATCCAAACTACACACAAAAAATTTTGCATATATTTTTATAATTAATTTACTGATTCAGGATACTCAATGGTTTGTTAGAGAATAAACAATTCAATGGACTTCACAACACAGTCTACCTAAGTACAAAAATCCATGGTAGACCCTGAGGAGCACAGCAATGAGTAAAATATGGTCCATTCCTTTGGGTAGCTAATAGTCTAATTGCATGTAAAATTCTTCTGGAGTAACAGAATCAGAATTTTAGAGTTATTACAGACAATGTGCTGACAATTAAAAAATGTTCAGCATACTTTAGTGATCGAACCAATCAAGTTGTGAAGTGATAGTAGAGCTAGGACTGGTTCTCAGTCAGCATTTTGTCTAGCACAAACGCCTATGAATTCTAGTAATGCTCTTGATGCTTCCATGGATTCTCTAATTTTCTTCATATCCATTCTTTTTTTCTTTTTCTTTTCTTTTCATAATGGGAATTTTTGACGAGGGGTGCTTAACCACTGAGCCACATGCACAGCCCTTTTTAAATATGTTATTTAGAGAAAGGGTCTCACCAATTTACTTAGAGCCTTGCTAAGTTGCTGAAGCTGGTTTTGAACGTATGATACTCGTGCCTCAGCCTCCTGAGCTGCCGGGATTACAGGTGCACTCCACCACGCCCAGCATACCCATTCATTTTTCTGGGTTATCTTGAAAACATGATTCTACAAGCCAACGACTCTTTCCCTGACATCCATTTTTTAAGGAATCTATGTCCTCTCAGGTTTCTTAATTATCATTTTCTCAACATCGACAATTCTTTCCATCTTTCCTCATGGATACTTTACCAATCTCCTAAAAATTTGTATTTTTAGGCACCAATTTATTCAGTGTACATATTATTTATTCAGTATAGCACAGTGTTTTAAACCCTGTTCAGAGACTGCTGCCAAGGAATTTACTCATCCACTTATTCCTCATGCCTTTTTTCATTTAACAAGCATGTACTGAATCCTACCATGTGCCAGGCAGTCTGGCAGGTACTACAGATACCATGTGAACAAATGTAGTCAAAGTCCTTCCTTTATACAGTTTCCAGAATAATAGAGTGGAAAGGACACACACACACACACACACACACACAGAATTATAACTGTGGTAAATGCTACAATAGAAAGATACTCACTTCCTGTGAACCTGTGATAGGACAATTTGACATTGCCAAGTAGGTCAGGAAAGGATTATTTGAGAAAAATAATATTTCAGTTGAAATATGAAGCATGACCAGATGGTAATTAGGGAAATAAGGGAGGGAAGCCTACCTCAGATGGGAGTGGGATAGACAGCCAGGTGCATATGCAAAGAATCTGTGATGGGAGGGGTCATACACGTGATGGACAGAAGACAAGTGTAACAGTGTAATTAGAGTAAACCGAGTGAAGGGAGTTTTATCTGATTGACAAGGTGGGTATGAGTTGAATCATACAGATTCATGTAGAACATATTAAAGAGTTCCTTAATTTCCAAAGAAATAGGCCACTGAAGGTTTTCAGCAAGCATTTAAAATTTTTGTATTAGAAGATGGAGGATGGCTACTATAAGTCAAGGATGACTTCAACAATCTGGATCATATCCTTGGAAGATCACTGAGATAAGGAACAATGGACAGAGTCTAGGTCCTGGAGGAGTGAAGGAGGAAAATAATGCATTCAATTTTATCCATGTTGAGCTTGAGATGTCTTTAAGGTACCCAGGAGGAGATGTAATGTAAGCTGTTGATTATACAACTTTGGAACTCAGGAGAGTGTTGCAGCCTACAGAGATAATTGTATGAATAAGTTGTACTAGATGATAATTGAATCTGTGAACATGAACGAGATCACTCAGGGAGAACATATTGAAGGAGTAAGTTTAAAGGAATGTCAAATTTTTGTTGGCTTGAAGCAGGATAAGCATGTGTATAGAATACAATGAAGAAGAAAACCAAGAGACAACCATCTTGAAGTCAAAGGTGGAAAAAAATATCAGCAGTATAAACCTTTATGAAAGACTAGGCAAATGACAAAAGATCACAACTCTTATGTTTTTATGAGTCTTAAATAATTAACATTTATTGCTTATGGTAATTGTAATATCCAGTATTAGTCTGGCATCATGGACACCTTGATCCAACAATATCTTCCTGCTCTATCTTCTTTGGCATTGTCCATGTCTCTTCCTGTGGTTGATTGGGCAAGGAAATAAGAAATAAAGGTATGTAAAAGATGAATCCCAGACTCAAACTCTGAAACTGGTTATATATCATACTATTCACTAAGATGAATAATACAAAGGAAAAACAATTTTGGAGGAAAATTTTAGTTTAGTTATGGGTATGTTGATTTGGAGACACAGGTGATATATGTAGGTGCAGAGGTAGTTAAAATTGAAGAAAGTGTCAAAGTTGTGATAGTTCATGGAATTTGCCTATATGGACAAATACATAAAGCACAGATGGTCTAGCACGTATCACTGAAAACTCCAGCATTAAATAATTAGGTGCAAACAAGAAAATCAACATGTAAGGGTCAGAAAGAAGAAAAAGACAAAGAATGCAATGTCATGGAAGCCAAGGGAAACAGGAGATTTTGAGAAAGAGAAAATTGCCAACCTTATCATGTACTCCCAAGAATCAGGTAAAATAAAAATGGCAGGTAACGTACATATCACTTAGCAATGAACGACCCTGGTGATCTTATCAGGAATTGTTTCACTGAGCTACAGGGAGAAAGTCTGGGTGAGGGTGGGAATTAAGTCGATTAGAGTATATTAGGGAGTAAATGGGGAAACAGGAAGTGAGAAAGGTGGATTGTGAACATAGGTAACTGTTCCAGAAGAATTGATTATGAAGACAAAGAAATAAAGCAATAGCTAAAAGAGAAAGTGGGTACAGAAAGGTGTCTTTGTTGAGAAATGCATGAACATGCTAAATG